>NW_022990243.1:87012-250137 GCF_902827175.1 Gymnodraco acuticeps | reverse complement strand
CCACCCCCCCCCCACCCCCACCTCCACAGACACATTCCCACTCCCCCGCCACCCCCCCCCCCCCCCCTGACCTCCACAGACACACTCCCACTCCCCCCCCCCACCTGACTGACCTCCTCCACAGACACACTCCCACTCGCTCCCTCCGCTCTGCCAACCTCCCCCCCACCCGGACCAACCTCAAGTCCTGGGGCGGCAGAGCCTTCTCCGTTGCTGCACCCACCCTCTGGAGCTCACTCCCCCAATCCATCAGAGACTCCTCCGCCCTCACCGCATTCCAAACATCACTCTAAACCCACCTGGCCCCCCCCCACCCCCTCAGAATGACTAACACACTCAAATGAAATAGATTCAGACGAGGTGTTGAACTGACATGTGAATAATATTCAGAGGGCGGTTCAGGATTAACATGAACTCTAACTTTATTAGGTTTTAAATAACATATTTTTAAAAAATGGAAGAAAAAAACAATACATTAAAAATATTAAATTCCTAATAATAAAGGACACATAAATAAAAACAACCATAGTCTGAAGGATTATGGAATGTGTCAGAATACAGCCGGAAGAAGCATCAGCGCTGCCAGTCTGAGTGGCGCCGCAGGAGACGGGACAGAGACTGCTGCATCATCCGCTCACTGGCTGCATCAAAGGCGTTTGGAGGTCAAACACAAACTGACTCATCAGAACCTCCAACAACCCAACATCTACACACTATGCAAGGTCTGAGTATTTAGGGCATTCAGCCGCTCAGCCCTGCAGCTCTCTTTAAATATGTAGCTTCGCATGACGCTGCAGAAAGAAAGAAACCTCTCCCTTTCTGACGGTAGAGATACACAACGACTGGAGACAAGGAAAGAGCTGCTACTCACATCGTGCTGGTCCACCTGCAGGGAGGAGAGGAGGAGGAGAGACTGCAGTCTGCTGCACTCTGACTGCAGAGAGGAGGGGGGGGGGGAGGGGCTGATCACCGGACACACGATCACCTTCAGCTGCAAGGCAGGAAGTCTGCCGTCATCAGGAGACTTTAAAGAGTCCCTGTTCCTCCCCAGTAGTTCTGTGTTAGTAGTGCATGTTAATGGTCTGCAAACCACTACATCCCCACGTTCCTCCAGAGGGACTTTGGGATATTTCTCTTCTATAACATGGTCTTCGTTCAGGCTTATGTAAATAAACCTCTGACATATGACTGTCCTTTATTTTAATCGAACCTGTTATGCTCTTAACTTGTTTAATATTACCATATTTAATTCAAGATGCTCCTCAGATCACTTTGTATCTCCTCCTCGTAGCCGTGTGAAGCACCTTGAGATGATGTTTTTAAAGTGTAAACGAAATTGATTATTATAAATCCACATCTAGAGTTATCTCGCTGACAAACTCCAACAGGTTAGCGTTACATGGGGGTGTTGGGTTTTAAGTCATTCTTGATATTTGGTATACAAAAAAGCTAGTTTAAGATGTTTCTATAGTATTGCAAAAACTCTTCATTTACTTAAAGGTGGGGTAGGTAAGAATGGAGAAACCAGCTCGAGTGCGCTAGAATATGAAATACGCAGCCCCTCCTCCAACACACGATGCAAGGCTGACAGGCAGGTAGGCCATCCAGTTACTTTAGCCGGCTCAGATGATTGGTAGGGGTGTTGAAAATAATCGTTTCACAAAACACCACAGCATTTCACAAAACACCACAGCATTTCACATTGGACGGAAAGGGTATTCCAGGGAGAATACTTCTTGTTTGTGATTGGACAGAGCCAGACAGAGAAGCACTGCTGTGATTGGTTGTTTTTGCTGCCAGTCAAGAAATGACGCTTCGTGATTGGTCAACACCCGACAGCGAAATATGTCCCAACACATCAGCGGTTTGCACACACTCAGAGCCTACAGCTCCTCATATCTGTTCAGAAACTGGACAAAAGTTCAACATATAAAAAACACAGACTGTCGTCATGGTGAATACAGTCGCTGCGTTATTTGTGTCTGTATGACGTTGTTGTGAGTGTGGACGGAGCAGCTACAGGTTAGTTTAGCCTGATCGATCCGATTCCGATAGGATTTACATGGAGATACGCCCCGCCCCCTCTCCAGCATGTTGTTTGAATGACCGGAGTAAACACAGAATTAATGCTTTATTAATTCATGGTTTTTAAGGGGCTTATCTCCATGTAAATACTATGGTAGACCACCCAATATTCGCATCGCTCTATATCGCTCGAGTTCCACCGCGGCTGTCAGCTGTGTTTGGTCCTGTCATTCAAACAAGAGGCGCTGAGAGGGGGCGGGGCGTATCTCCATGTAAATCCTATGGGAGATACCAACTACAACAAAATGAACATATTTGACCGTGATTTAATTGTAATACACGTTTCAAAGTGATGCCGAAGTAACTACATACTGATAAAGGTTAGTAAAAACCCTAAATTAACGCTTTGACAAGTCTGCAGACAGACGGCAGGCGAAAAGCTTTTAAAATGCGTGTTTTCTGAATGGAATCGGATCCATCAGGCTAAACTAACCTATAGCTGCTCCGTCCACACTCACAACAACGTCATACAGACATAAATAAAGCAGCAACTGTATTCGCCATGACACAGACAGTCTGTGGTTTGTACTTGTTTAACTTGTGTCCAGTTTCTGAACAGATATGAGGAGCTGTGAGCTCTGAGTGTGTGCTAACCGCTGATGTGTTGGGACATATTTCGCTGTCGGGTGTTGACCAATCACGAAGCGTCATTTCTTGACTGGCAGCAAAAACAACCAATCACAGCAGTGCTTCTCTGTCTGGCTCTGTCCAAGAAGTGTTCTCCCTAAAGGAATACCCTTTCCGTCCAATGTGAAATGCTGTGGTGTTTTGTGAAATGCTGTGGTGTTTTGTGAAATGCTGTGGTGTTTTGTGAAATGCTGTGGTGTTTTGTGAAATGCTGTGGTGTTTTGTGAAATGCTGTAGTGTTTTGTGAAATGCTGTTGTGTTTTCTGAAATGCTGTGGTGTTTTGTGAAATGCTGTGTGTTTTGTGAAATGCTGTGGTGTTTTGTGAAATGCTGTGGTGTTTTGTGAAATGCTGTAGTGTTTTGTGAAATGCTGTGTGTTTTGTGAAATGCTGTGGTGTTTTGTGAAATGCTGTGGTGTTTTGTGAAATGCTGTTGTGTTTTGTGAAATGCTGTGTGTTTTGTGAAATGCTGTAGTGTTTTGTGAAATGCTGTGTGTTTTGTGAAATGCTGTGTTTTGTGAAATGCTGTGGTGTTTTGTGAAAATGCTGTAGTGTTTTGTGAAATGCTGTGGTGGTTTTGTGAAATGCTGTGGTGTTTTGTGAAATGCTGTAGTGTTTTGTGAAATGCTGTAGTGTTTTGTGAAATGCTGTGGTGTTTTGTGAAATGCTGTAGTGTTTTGTGAAATGCTGTGGTGGTTTTGTGAAATGCTGTGGTGTTTGTGAAATGCTGTAGGTGTTTTGTGAAATAGCTGTGGTGTTTTGCTGAAATGCTGTAGTGTTTTTGTGAAATGCGGTGGTGTTTTGTGAAATGCTGTAGGTGTTTTGTGAAATACTGTAGTGTTTTGGGAAATCGCTGTGGTGTTTTGTGAAATGCTGTAGTGTTTGTGAAATGCTGTAGGTGTTTTGTGAAATACTGTGAGTGTTTTGTGAAATGCTGTATGGTGTTTTGTGAAATGCTGTAGTGTTTTCTGAAATGCTGTAGGTGTTTGTGAAATGCTGTGGTGTTTTCTGAAATGCTGTAGTGTCTTGCACTTCAGGGCCACCGTACTTTCTAAATATTAAAAAGAGAGTTCATATGTATTTACTGCATGTATGCATTGATGAAAAATAAGCCATGTGCAGTAATATAGAAAATTGAGGATGCAACGCATTGGTATGAATCGTGATGCATCGGGATATCGAATTGAATCGAATCGTTGACAGGATAATCGTAATCGAATCGAATCGTGAGACCAGTGAAAATGCACAGCCCTAATGATTGGTCGTGCTTTTTACAGAACTACGGCTTCAACAGATGACATTTATGTATTCATTGTCAAAGCATTTAATATATTCACTGCTATCGGGATGTTAAGAGCATTCCATGGAATATAACAAGTGTTTCTGAAATAAATTACATACCCCACCTTTAAAGTGTGTGACTTTTCATTAAGCTAAAAATATGTGATTTGATTTGATGAGAAAATATCCCTAAATATTTGTATAACTTTAATTTAAAGGTCTCCTATCATACAAAAGTCACTTTGTGATGTCTTCTCTACATCACCATGTGTCCCCGGTGTGTCGGGGAACTCACGCAGCGTCAGAAAATAAAACCCTCTCTCTTTTGCTCCGTACCCACATCTCTAAAAACGGGGAACAACGGAGCTGATCCAGATTTGCGTCCGATATGACGTAATATCTGAAATGTGGACCCACGGCCCAATCAGAAACGTTGCTATCAGAAACAATGCCCGACTGTTTTGGACGTAATATGGTCGGTGTTTACATTAGCATCGCTAACACTCAGAGCTAACCTGTACTGGAGAGCATGGCCCTTTC
Source organism: Gymnodraco acuticeps (assembly GCF_902827175.1). Classification (NCBI taxonomy): domain Eukaryota; kingdom Metazoa; phylum Chordata; class Actinopteri; order Perciformes; family Bathydraconidae; genus Gymnodraco; species Gymnodraco acuticeps. The sequence goes on along the minus strand of NW_022990243.1, from coordinate 245,605 downwards.
TCATTTCTCTAACTCCCCTCCTCGACTCCTATCCTCGATACTTAGTCCCGCCCACAGGAGATGCGAGTCGAGGAGCCGACGAGGGGAACCGAGGAGAGAGGAGGAGAGAGGAGAGGAGCCGAGGAGAGATGAGGGGAAGCAGCAGGCGGTTAGAGAAATGAGAACTCCTCTCCTCTGAGCGGTCATTTTAAAGAGACGTCCATTAATGATGAAAGGAGGCACAGCAGCCCTCTGTCTGATGGACAGATGTGTTCATGATGACTTCTATATTTACTTTGATTCATTACATTACATTACATTGCATTTAGCTGACGCTTTTATCCAAAGCGATTTACAATAAGTGCGTTCGACCAACAAAATACAAACTTGAAGAAAACAGAATCATAAAGTACATCAGGTTTCATAGAGCCAAACATTTCAAGTGCTACTCAACTGGCTTTAGATAAGCCAGTCCTTTATTAGTATATAAGTGCTTTGTTAATAGTTCTATCGCTCGAAGTGGAGTCGAAAGAGATGAGTTTTCAGTCTGCGCCGGAAGGTGTGCAAGCTATCTGCTGTCCTGATGTCAATGGATGCTCATTCCACCATTTTGGAGCCATCAGCAAACCCACGTGTTTTTGCTGATGGGAACTTGGGTCCCCTTCGCAGCGATGGTGCAGCGAGCCATTTGGTTGATGCAGAGCGGAGTGCACGTGCTGGGGTGTACGGTTTAACCATGTCCTGGATGTAGGAAGGGCCAGATCCATTCGCAGCATGGTAAGCAAGTACCATTGTCTTGAAGTGGATTCTAGCAGTTACCGGAAGCCAGTGGAGGGAGCGGAGGAGCGGAGTGGTGTGGGGACATTTAGGAAGGTTGAAGACCAGGCGAGCCGCTGGATTCTGGATGAGCTGCAGAGGTCGGATGGCACATGCAGGTAGACCAGCCAGGAGGGAGTTGCAGTAGTCTAGGCGTGAGATGACGAGAGCCTGGACCAGAACCTGAGTCGCTTTCTGGGTCAGCTGGGGACGTATCCTCCTGATGTTGTAAAGCGTGTATCTGCAGCAACGGGTTGTAGCAGCGATGTTTGCAGTGAAGGACAGGTTGTTATCTAGGGTCACACCCAGATTCCTTGCAGTCTGAGTCGGGGAAACAACAGAGGGGCCGATGTTGATTGTTAGGTCAAGAGTGGGACAATCTTTTCCCGGAAGGAAGAGCAGCTCAGTCTTGTCAAGGTTGAGCTTGAGGTGGTGAGCAGACATCCACTGAGAGATGTCAGCTAGACAAGCAGAGATGTGTGCGACGACCTGGGTCTCTGAGCGGGGAAAGGACAGAATTAATTGGGTGTCGTCAGCGTAGCAGTGGTAAGAAAAACCATGCGGGCTAATGACTGATCCGAGCGAGTTTGTGTACAAGGAGAAGAGGAGGGGACCAAGAACAGAGCCCTGAGGGACCCCTGTAGTTAATTGACAAGGGTCGGACTCCGACCCTCTCCAAGTCACCCTGTAGGTACGGTCTTTGAGGTATGAGGTGAGGAGGGAAAGTGCAGAGCCTGAAACTCCAAGTGCGAAGGAGGATCTGATGATTCACCGTGTCAAATGCAGCAGACAGGTCCAAAAGGATGATGACAGAAGAGAGGGAGGCTGCTTTAGCAGTGTGCAGTTCCTCAGTGACAGCAAGGAGGGCAGTTTCTGTGGAGTGACCTGCCTTGAAACCAGACTGGTGAAGGTTGTTCTGGATGGAGATAACAGGAGAGTTGTCTAAAGACAGCGCGTTCAAGTGTTTTAGACAGGAACGGGAGGAGAGAGACAGGCCTGTAGTTTATAACATCAGACGGGTTGAGAGTGGGTTTCTTTAGGAGAGGGTTTACTCTTGCCTCCTTGAGACTGTTTGGAAAGTGACCAGAAGTTAGAGAAGTGTTGATGAAATGGGTGAGAAACGGTAGAATATCAGGAGCGATAGTCTGAAGGAGGTTTGAAGGGATAGGGTCCAGAGGACAGGTGGTAGGGCGGGCAGAGGTAATGAGGGTAAGAACCTCACTTGGAGAGAGAGGGGAAAAGGAGGTTAGTGTGTTGGTGGAAGGAAGGTCTGGTGACCCAGCGGTGAGTAAAGGTGAGTCAGAAAAAGAAGAGCGAATATCATCAACCTTTTTTTCAAAGTGGGTAACAAAGTCGCTTGACAGAAGTGAGGAGGGGGGGAGGGGCTTTTGGAGGGGTCCAGGAGGGAGGAGGGGGAAGGGGCTTTGGGGGGGTCCAAGAGGGAGGAGAAGATGGAAAATAGTTTTTTGGGATTGGAATAGGAAGATTGGATCTTATCTTGAAAGAAAGTGCTTTTTGCCTGAGAGATCGAAGCAGAGAAAGAGGAGAGGAGAGCCTGATAGGTTAGGAGGTCGTCACGGTGTTTGGATTTCCACCGTTTCCGCTCTGCTGCCCTAAGGACGGTTCTCTTAGCACGCAGTGCGTCATTTAGCCAGGGAGCAGGAGGGGACTGACGAGCCTGCCGAGATGTGAGAGGACAGAGAGAGTCCAGAGAGGATGAGAGAGTAGAGAGGAGAGTTTCTGCAGCAGAGTTTGGAGGCAGGAGTTGGAACGAGTCAGAGGAAGGGAGGGCTGAGAGCACCGATGAGGCAAAGGTAGAGGGGGAGAGGGAACGAAGGTTACGGCGGACAGGTGCAGGATGGGAAGAGATTAGTTTGTTATGTTTGGAAAGGGGTAGAGAGAATGAAATGAAGAAGTGATCGGATGTGTGGAGCGGGTTTACAGAGAGGTTAGAAGTAGCGCAGTTCCTTGAGAATATGAGATCAAGGACATTGCCAGCTTTATGAGTCGGTGGGGATGGAGACAGTGAGAAAGCAAAGGCAGTTAACAGAGATGTTAGTTCGTCTATCTTCCCCGTCTGGAGGTTGAAGTCTCCTAGAAGTACAGCGGGAGGGCCAGTTTCAGGGATGTGTGAGAGGAGATTATCTAATTCCTCCAATAAGTCCCCCAAGGCGCCTGGTGGACGGTAGAGAACAACAATGGTTATGATTCATTCACAGTGCGGTATAATGAGACAATAACAGGCTACAGATGAGGACACACACACACGTATATATTTATATAAATATATACAATTTCAGAATCAAACAGAGCAATCTCATAATAACGTAACACTATCAGAGACTGGATATATCCCCCCCCCTCCCCCCGGTCGCTACAATGGGGAAAATAAATTACGGGCCAAAAGTTTTATTTACAAGTATTAAAAGTAAGCAGAGGACACCAAACCAACTGAGACCTGTCTGTCCGCATCTACGCACACACTGTACACACACACACCTACACACTGAACCACACACACCTACACCACACACACAATTCCTAAAACAGGTTACAGCCGTTGTGTATTTTATTTTGTGAAGCACTAAATGGTTTTAGAAAAATATGGACTCTTTGTTTGTAGATATCTACTAAACTACAGCAAATACAGAGAGTAATGTAGGCCTGTTATACTGAGTGATATATATTATACACACTGCTCTGCTTTCTGCACGGACCTCACAGCTGTTCTCACTGTAAACATCGCCGTCACGATGAGAGCAGTTAATAAAATAATATCCAGGGATGCATGCAGAGCTGTCATTGGCTGAGATCAGTCCGGCCGTACGTCACGACTCTTTGAAACATCTCTGTTCCCGGAAATGCATCCACGAAGTAGCCGTGGAGGAGCCATCAGTGTATCCTCGGTTAGAGCTCCTCCAGGGAGCCTCCTCGACGCTCGATCCTCGAAGTGCATTTAGAGAAATGAGATGTCCTTCAACATGGCGCGCTGAAATTCATTTCCGGGTCACTACCGGAGGACCGAGGAGTCGAGGAGGGGGATTTGATGAAATGAGAAAGGGCCCAAGACGGCCGTCACGTTGTAACATTTCACTTCTTTCTTTCACAATGAGGCGGAAAGTATTAAAAGAGGTGAAAATCACTCAAAGTCTGGGCACGTTGAGAGCTGCACACACAAGGGGAGTTAGTCGGTTCCGTGAGAGCCAGCATGCGGGACCGGGACTCTGGGATTTGTAGTCTTTCTAGTTTCGTATTTTTCATAGTCTTATATTTCAACAGTTTTACGACAAACTGTGACTTTTTTGACATGGAAATTATTTGTTAAGATTGACAAACATCATATGTGTAATTCGTGGCACAATTCAAACGGGATCGAAAGATACGTTTTCTCTCTCCACTGGGCGTGACTTCGCCTCTACCTGCCGGTAGAATCTCCCGCATAAACTCCGCCCCTCTTTTTTATCAATTCTTTATTTTAAAGCTTTATTCCCCAAATCAGCACTTTAGAAACAGGAAGTGAAATAGAGGCATGGCTAGAATGGGTGGTCCATTTGGTTTTTGGAGCAAAACACTTATGACCTATGCTATTGCCTGATAGCTGACCTTTAAATAACATCCAAGTTAATTATAATTGTTTAATCTCTTAATTTGTGATTTCTTTCTGATACATTTACAATTGTTACCTCAGAAAATTACATATCGTAAATTAATGTATTCATATCTCATAGAATATTACATTTATACTCTGTACATTTTTTATTTCAATTTTTTAAAATTCAACATGTAATCACTCCAAGACGAACAGGATGAACACATTTCCAGAACACCAGCTTTATTGTGACAGTTCAGGCAGACATCACAGCTTCCTCTGTGACTTCCTGTTTCCTCTCAGGTGAACAGTCACACCTGAACGCCTCCTCGTCTCCTGCGTCCTTCAAAACAATCAGAACAGAACCTGAACGCGTCCTAAAGCCTCTTCATCAAAGTGCCTTCCTCTCCAGTCTTATTTATATCTGTTAAGTCTTCAATAATTCATAAAATAAGCTTCACATCAAGAGCACGAAAGTAAAACCAAAAGCCAGAGATCATCTGTTCGGTCTCTCCTCGCCAAAAGACCCCTCCCTAAATGAGAGATTTATAAATGAAGATCTGGGCTGAACATCCACTAAAGCATTAAATTACAGCAGCGTCCCGACTCCTCGCTCTCCTGGAAATAATACTGAAATATAACATTTCAATATGCAATAAGGACATATATTGAAATATACAACCTCTTTCATATATTTCGATACATGGGAAACAGAGTAACACAGAAAGCGCAGTGTTGATGTGAAACTATAAAACGACCTGTGAGGAGAACGTGTTGAAAGGAAGCTTTCATCTTTTAGGGATCTGTGTTCCAAGAATCACAAACGTTTGTTGGACTCACAGATTATCCCATTGGACCAGGAGATGCTGCCTTCAGGGACCAGGAGATGCTGCCTTCAGGGACCAGGAGGTGCTGCCTTCAGGGACCAGGAGATGCTGCCTTCAGGGACCAACCCAGAAACACTACATCCTCTCTGTTGAAGAATTCAAGCTTCCTTTTAACATTCCTAAAAGTTAAATCTAAAGTGATTGAGCCGCCACCTGAGTCCGGGCTTTGTCTCCAGAAGATAAAAAAACATTACAGTTTGTTTTCACGTCGTCTTGCGTTCACACACACATCGCACAGGAAGCTACGACCGGCAGCAGTACCGTTTAAATAGCCGATATAAACACACTGATATAAACACACCCGAAAGCAAATCTCTAAAATGATAATGATCTTTGGGGAGAGAGAGGGGAGAGAGAGAGGGGAGAGAGAGGGGAGAGACCCCCACCCCCCCTCCACTGTTTCTGGGTGGAGTGTTTTTGAGGAATTGGAGAGCGTCCAACAAAGTTTGTCTTTTTGAATAGCCAGACAGTGGACAGGACACTGCAACCTCTCCCAGAGTTCAGCAGGGGATCTGGTGTGGGGGGGGGAGGGGCTTGGTCCATGTTGAGTACCCCCCCCCCCCTCCAAGGAGGCAGCTTCCAGCTCACAAGGTGGACTCTTTCGGGCGTTGTCCGTTACACGTCTTCTTCACTTTGGAGATTCCCTCCAGAGCTCCGGACTCAGTCACTCTGCACCAGAGACAAAGAAGGACGTCAATTACAGCCAATCAAAACACAGCGGCTACTGCCTTCAGTTCACCTGTTCAAAGAGGACATGTAGAATAGAAAGGACATTGGTCATGTCAAATGAAAAGAGCCACCATTAGCCAATAGCAGTTAACAGGTCAATCAGTCAATGTCAGTTGAGTGGGTAGACTTGTATCGATGACTGGGCATTGGGTGGACATCGATGGTTAACACATTCACAACACATTAAATCACGGTGAGCTCACACTTCGTCCATCTCCACGTCCTCCTCGTCCAGGGGCAGCTGCAGGTACGGGTTGTTGGACGCTGGTCTGAACTTATAGCCCGTCAACACGAAGAAGATCAGAGTGGAGACCTCCACCAGGAACTGCAGAGACACAGGGGACAGGAAGTAGGAACATTATGAAGAGCCATGAGAGATAACTGACAGGAAGTAGGAACATTATGAAGAGCCATGAGAGTTAACTGACAGGAAGTAGGAACATTAGGAAGAGCCATGAGAGTTAACTGACAGGAAGTAGGAACATTAGGAAGAGCCATGAGAGTTTACTGACAGGAAGTAGGAACATTATGAAGAGCCATGAGGGTTAACTGACAGGAAGTAGGAACATTATGAAGAGCCATGAGAGTTAACTGACAGGAAGTAGGAACATTAGGAAGAGCCATGAGAGTTAACTGACAGGAAGTAGGAACATTAGGAAGAGCCATGAGAGATAACTGACAGGAAGTAGGAACATTAGGAAGAGCCATGAGAGATAACTGACAGGAAGTAGGAACATTAGGAAGAGCCATGAGAGTTAACTGACAGGAAGTAGGAACATTATGAAGAGCCATGAGGGTTAACTGACAGGAAGTAGGAACATTATGAAGAGCCATGAGAGTTAACTGACAGGAAGTAGGAACATTATGAAGAGCCATGAGAGATAACTGACAGGAAGTAGGAACATTATGAAGAGCTATGAGAGTTAACTGACAGGAAGTAGGAACATTATGAAGAGCCATGAGAGATAACTGACAGGAAGTAGGAACATTAGGAAGAGCCATGAGAGATAACTGACAGGAAGTAGGAACATTATGAAGAGCCATGAGAGATAACTGACAGGAAGTAGGAACATTAGGAAGAGCCATGAGAGTTAACTGACAGAAAGTAGGAACATTAGGAAGAGCCATGAGAGTTAACTGACAGGAAGTAGGAACATTAGGAAGAGCCATGAGAGTTAACTGACAGGAAGTAGGAACATTATGAAGAGCCATGAGAGATAACTGACAGGAAGTAGGAACATTATGAAGAGCCATGAGAGATAACTGACAGGAAGTAGGAACATTATGAAGAGCCATGAGAGTTAACTGACAGGAAGTAGGAACATTAGGAAGAGCCATGAGAGATAACTGACAGGAAGTAGGAACATTATGAAGAGCCATGAGAGATAACTGACAGGAAGTAGGAACATTAGGAAGAGCCATGAGGGTTAACTGACAGGAAGTAGGAACATTAGGAAGAGCCATGAGAGTTAACTGACAGGAAGTAGGAACATTATGAAGAGCCATGAGAGTTAACTGACAGGAAGTAGGAACATTATGAAGAGCCATGAGAGATAACTGACAGGAAGTAGGAACATTATGAAGAGCCATGAGAGATAACTGACAGGAAGTAGGAACATTATGAAGAGCCATGAGAGTTAACTGACAGGAAGTAGGAACATTATGAAGAGCCATGAGAGATAACTGACAGGAAGTAGGAACATTATGAAGAGCCATGAGAGATAACTGACAGGAAGTAGGAACATTATGAAGAGCCATGAGAGATAACTGACAGGAAGTAGGAACATTATGAAGAGCCATGAGAGATAACTGACAGGAAGTAGGAACATTATGAAGAGCCATGAGGGTTAACTGACAGGAAGTAGGAACATTATGAAGAGCCATGAGAGATAACTGACAGGAAGTAGGAACATTATGAAGAGCCATGAGAGTTAACTGACAGGAAGTAGGAACATTATGAAGAGCCATGAGAGTTAACTGACAGGAAATAGGAACATTATGAAGAGCCATGAGAGATAACTGACAGGAAGTAGGAACATTATGAAGAGCCATGAGAGTTAACTGACAGGAAGTAGGAACATTAGGAAGAGCCATGAGAGATAACTGACAGGAAGTAGGAACATTAGGAAGAGCCATGAGAGTTAACTGACAGGAAGTAGGAACATTAGGAAGAGCCATGAGAGTTAACTGACAGGAAGTAGGAACATTATGAAGAGCCATGAGAGATAACTGACAGGAAGTAAGAACATTAGGAAGAGCCATGAGAGATAACTGACAGGAAGTAGGAACATTAGGAAGAGCCATGAGAGATAACTGACAGGAAGTAGGAACATTAGGAAGAGCCATGAGGGTTAACTGACAGGAAGTAGGAACATTATGAAGAGCCATGAGAGATAACTGACAGGAAGTAGGAACATTATGAAGAGCCATGAGAGATAACTGACAGGAAGTAGGAACATTATGAAGAGCCATGAGAGATAAGTGACAGGAAGTAGGAACATTAGGAAGAGCCATGAGAGATAACTGACAGGAAGTAGGAACATTATGAAGAGCCATGAGAGATAACTGACAGGAAGTAGGAACATTATGAAGAGCCATGAGAGTTAACTGACAGGAAGTAGGAACATTATGAAGAGCCATGAGAGATAACTGACAGGAAGTAGGAACATTATGAAGAGCCATGAGAGATAACTGACAGGAAGTAGGAACATTATGAAGAGCCATGAGAGATAACTGACAGGAAGTAGGAACATTAGGAAGAGCTATGAGAGATAACTGACAGGAAGTAGGAACATTATGAAGAGCCATGAGAGATAACTGACAGGAAGTAGGAACATTATGAAGAGCCATGAGAGATAACTGACAGGAAGTAGGAACATTATGAAGAGCCATGAGAGTTAACTGACAGGAAGTAGGAACATTATGAAGAGCCATGAGAGATAACTGACAGGAAGTAGGAACATTATGAAGAGCCATGAGAGTTAACTGACAGGAAGTAGGAACATTAGGAAGAGCCATGAGAGATAACTGACAGGAAGTAGGAACATTATGAAGAGCCATGAGAGTTAACTGACAGGAAGTAGGAACATTATGAAGAGCCATGAGAGTTAACTGACAGGAAGTAGGAACATTAGGAAGAGCCATGAGAGATAACTGACAGGAAGTAGGAACATTAGGAAGAGCCATGAGAGTTAACTGACAGGAAGTAGGAACATTAGGAAGAGCCATGAGAGATAACTGACAGGAAGTAGGAAACATTATGAAGAGCCATGAGAGTTAACTGACAGGAAGTAGGAACATTATGAAGAGCCATGAGAGATAACTGACAGGAAGTAGGAACATTAGGAAGAGCCATGAGAGTTAACTGACAGGAAGTAGGAACATTAGGAAGAGCCATGAGAGATAACTGACAGGAAGTAGGAACATTAGGAAGAGCCATGAGAGATAACTGACAGGAAGTAGGAACATTATGAAGAGCCATGAGAGTTAACTGACAGGAAGTAGGAACATTATGAAGAGCCATGAGAGTTAACTGACAGGAAGTAGGAACATTAGGAAGAGCCATGAGAGATAACTGACAGGAAGTAGGAACATTAGGAAGAGCCATGAGAGTTAACTGACAGGAAGTAGGAACATTAGGAAGAGCCATGAGAGATAACTGACAGGAAGTAGGAACATTATGAAGAGCCATGAGAGTTAACTGACAGGAAGTAGGAACATTATGAAGAGCCATGAGAGATAACTGACAGGAAGTAGGAACATTATGGAAGAGCCATGAGAGTTAACTGACAGGAAGTAGGAAGTAGGATACATTAGGAAGAGCCATGAGAGATAACTGACAGGAAGTAGGAACATTAGGAAGAGCCATGAGAGTTAACTCTGACAGGAAGTAGGAACATTAGGAAGAAGCCATGAGAGATAACTGACAGGAAGTAGGAACATTATGAAGAGCCATGAGAGTTAACTGACAGGAAGTAGGAACATTATGAAGAGCCATGAGAGTTAACTGACAGGAAGTAGGAACATTAGGAAGAGCCATGAGAGATAACTGACAGGAAGTAGGAACATTAGGAAGAGCCATGAGAGTTAACTGACAGGAAGTAGGAACATTAGGAAGAGCCATGAGAGATAACTGACAGGAAGTAGGAACATTATGAAGAGCCATGAGAGTTAACTGACAGGAAGTAGGAACATTATGAAGAGCCATGAGAGATAACTGACAGGAAGTAGGAAACATTATGAAGAGCCATGAGAGTTAACTGACAGGAAGTAGGAACATTAGGAAGAGCCATGAGAGATAACTGACAGGAAGTAGGAACATTATGAAGAGCCATGAGAGATAACTGACAGGAAGTAGGAACATTATGAAGAGCCATGAGAGATAACTGACAGGAAGTAGGAACATTAGGAAGAGCCATGAGGGTTAACTGACAGGAAGTAGGAACATTATGAAGAGCCATGAGAGATAACTGACAGGAAGTAGGAACATATGAAGAGCCATGAGAGATAAGGACAGGGAAGTAGGAACATTAGGAAGAGCCATGGAGATAACTGACAGGAAGTAGGAACATTATGAAGAGCCATGAGAGATAACTGACAGGAAGTAGGAACATTATGAAGAGCCATGAGAGTTAACTGACAGGAAGTAGGAACATTAGGAAGAGCCATGAGAGTTAACTGACAGGAAGTAGGAACATTAGGAAGAGCCATGAGAGTTAACTGACAGGAAGTAGGAACATTATGAAGAGCCATGAGAGTTAACTGACAGGAAGTAGGAACATTATGAAGAGCCATGAGAGATAACTGACAGGAAGTAGGAACATTATGAAGAGCCATGAGGGTTAACTGACAGGAAGTAGGAACATTATGAAGAGCCATGAGGGTTAACTGACAGGAAGTAGGAACATTATGAAGAGCCATGAGAGTTAACTGACAGGAAGTAGGAACATTATGAAGAGCCATGAGAGATAACTGACAGGAAGTAGGAACATTATGAAGAGCCATGAGAGATAACTGACAGGAAGTAGGAACATTAGGAAGAGCCATGAGAGATAACTGACAGGAAGTAGGAACATTAGGAAGAGCCATGAGAGTTAACTGACAGGAAGTAGGAACATTATGAAGAGCCATGAGATATAACTGACAGGAAGTAGGAACATTATGAAGAGCCATGAGAGATAACTGACAGGAAGTAGGAACATTAGGAAGAGCCATGAGAGTTAACTGACAGGAAGTAGGAACATTATGAAGAGCCATGAGAGTTAACTGACAGGAAGTAGGAACATTATGAAGAGCCATGAGAGATAACTGACAGGAAGTAGGAACATTAGGAAGAGCCATGAGAGTTAACTGACAGGAAGTAGGAACATTAGGAAGAGCCATGAGAGTTAACTGACAGGAAGTAGGAACATTAGGAAGAGCCATGAGAGTTAACTGACAGGAAGTAGGAACATTATGAAGAGCCATGAGAGATAACTGACAGGAAGTAGGAACATTATGAAGAGCCATGAGAGATAACTGACAGGAAGTAGGAACATTATGAAGAGCTATGAGAGATAACTGACAGGAAGTAGGAACATTAGGAAGAGCCATGAGAGTTAACTGACAGGAAGTAGGAACATTATGAAGAGCCATGAGAGTTAACTGACAGGAAGTAGGAACATTATGAAGAGCCATGAGAGATAACTGACAGGAAGTAGGAACATTAGGAAGAGCCATGAGAGATAACTGACAGGAAGTAGGAACATTATGAAGAGCCATGAGAGATAACTGACAGGAAGTAGGAACATTAGGAAGAGCCATGAGGGTTAACTGACAGGAAGTAGGAACATTATGAAGAGCCATGAGAGATAACTGACAGGAAGTAGGAACATTATGAAGAGCCATGAGAGTTAACTGACAGGAAGTAGGAACATTATGAAGAGCCATGAGAGATAACTGACAGGAAGTAAGAACATTATGAAGAGCCATGAGAGATAACTGACAGGAAGTAGGAACATTATGAAGAGCCATGAGAGATAACTGACAGGAAGTAGGAACATTAGGAAGAGCTATGAGAGATAACTGACAGGAAGTAGGAACATTATGAAGAGCCATGAGAGTTAACTGACAGGAAGTAGGAACATTAGGAAGAGCCATGAGAGATAACTGACAGGAAGTAGGAACATTATGAAGAGCCATGAGAGTTAACTGACAGGAAGTAGGAACATTATGAAGAGCCATGAGAGATAACTGACAGGAAGTAGGAACATTAGGAAGAGCCATGAGAGATAACTGACAGGAAGTAGGAACATTATGAAGAGCCATGAGAGATAACTGACAGGAAGTAGGAACATTAGGAAGAGCCATGAGAGTTAACTGACAGGAAGTAGGAACATTATGAAGGGCCATGAGAGTTAACTGACAGGAAGTAGGAACATTAGGAAGAGCCATGAGAGATAACTGACAGGAAGTAGGAACATTATGAAGAGCCATGAGAGATAACTGACAGGAAGTAGGAACATTATGAAGAGCCATGAGAGATAACTGACAGGAAGTAGGAACATTATGAAGAGCCATGAGAGATAATTGATAGGAAGTAGGAACATTATGAAGAGCCATGAGAGATAACTGACAGGAAGTAGGAACATTATGAAGAGCCATGAGAGATAACTGACAGGAAGTAGGAACATTAGGAAGAGCCATGAGAGATAACTGACAGGAAGTAGGAACATTAGGAAGAGCCATGAGAGTTAACTGACAGGAAGTAGGAACATTAGGAAGAGCCATGAGAGTTAACTGACAGGAAGTAGGAACATTAGGAAGAGCCATGAGAGTTAAACTGACAGGAAGTAGGAACATTATGAAGAGCCATGAGAGATAACTGACAGGAAGTAGGAACATTAGGAAGAGCCATGAGAGATAACCTGACAGGAAGTAGGAACATTATGAAGAGCCATGAGAGATAACTGACAGGAAGTAGGAACATTATGAAAAGCCATGAGAGATAACTGACAGGAAGTAGGAACATTAGGAAGAGCCATGAGAGATAACTGACAGGAAGTAGGAACATTAGGAAGAGCCATGAGAGATAACTGACAGGAAGTAGGAACATTATGAAGAGCCATGAGAGTTAACTGACAGGAAGTAGGAACATTATGAAGAGCCATGAGAGATAACTGACAGGAAGTAGGAACATTAGGAAGAGCCATGAGAGATAACTGACAGGAAGTAGGAACATTATGAAGAGCCATGAGAGATAACTGACAGGAAGTAGGAACATTAGGAAGAGCCATGAGAGTTAACTGACAGGAAGTAGGAACATTATGAAGGGCCATGAGAGTTAACTGACAGGAAGTAGGAACATTAGGAAGAGCCATGAGAGATAACTGACAGGAAGTAGGAACATTATGAAGAGCCATGAGAGATAACTGACAGGAAGTAGGAACATTATGAAGAGCCATGAGAGATAACTGACAGGAAGTAGGAACATTATGAAGAGCCATGAGAGATAATTGATAGGAAGTAGGAACATTATGAAGAGCCATGAGAGATAACTGACAGGAAGTAGGAACATTATGAAGAGCCATGAGAGATAACTGACAGGAAGTAGGAACATTAGGAAGAGCCATGAGAGATAACTGACAGGAAGTAGGAACATTAGGAAGAGCCATGAGAGTTAACTGACAGGAAGTAGGAACATTAGGAAGAGCCATGAGAGTTAACTGACAGGAAGTAGGAACATTAGGAAGAGCCATGAGAGTTAACTGACAGGAAGTAGGAACATTATGAAGAGCCATGAGAGATAACTGACAGGAAGTAGGAACATTAGGAAGAGCCATGAGAGATAACTGACAGGAAGTAGGAACATTATGAAGAGCCATGAGAGATAACTGACAGGAAGTAGGAACATTATGAAAAGCCATGAGAGATAACTGACAAGAAGTAGGAACATTAGGAAGAGCCATGAGAGATAACTGACAGGAAGTAGGAACATTATGAAGAGCCATGAGAGTTAACTGACAGGAAGTAGGAACATTATGAAGAGCCATGAGAGTTAACTGACAGGAAGTAGGAACATTAGGAAGAGCCATGAGAGATAACTGACAGGAAGTAGGAACATTATGAAGAGCCATGAGAGTTAACTGACAGGAAGTAGGAACATTATGAAGAGCCATGAGAGATAACTGACAGGAAGTAGGAACATTAGGAAGAGCCATGAGAGATAACTGACAGGAAGTAGGAAACATTATGAAGAGCCATGAGAGATAACTGACAGGAAGTAGGAACATTAGGAAGAGCCATGAGAGTTAACTGACAGGAAGTAGGAACATTATGAAGAGCCATGAGAGATAACTGACAGGAAGTAGGAACATTATGAAGAGCCATGAGAGTTAACTGACAGGAAGTAGGAACATTAGGAAGAGCCATGAGAGTTAACTGACAGGAAGTAGGAACATTATGAAGAGCCATGAGAGATAACTGACAGGAAGTAGGAACATTAGGAAGAGCCATGAGAGATAACTGACAGGAAGTAGGAACATTATGAAGAGCCATGAGAGATAACTGACAGGAAGTAGGAACATTATTAAAGTCTGGATGTTCAATACAAATATAGAATAAAAGATATTTAAGAATGTGGTATCTATGTTGCCCAAATCTACATGTGTAGGCATGAACATAACGTGTGTTGTTGTTGTCGTCTCACCTCGTAGCACCACTGCCACTGGAACGGCATGGTGACCTTCAGCAGGATGGCAATAATCCTCGTGAAGTAGATGTAACACACAATCTGAAAATCACAGGGACAATATTAAAAGATAAACCAAATGAATGCAGACTGAGTACTCCACTTTCCAGGATAATCTGTAGACTACAACTCCCATGATGCAACAGAGCTTCCCCACCGCCAAACGAAAAGGTTTTACTGCTGTTTTCATTGTGTACATAGGAGAATGCTGCTTAGCCGCTCTTACCATCACATAATAATGCCTGAACAGTTTGAGCTTCTCCAGATTCATGGCCGCTGAAAGAGATGAAACCAGAGTTAATCAAAATGACTGGGTTTAGTGAACGCTGCAGGCTGGATCTGATCAGGACTCACCTTTGCCGTCGGTGCTGGACGCCTCCTGCAGGTGACGGATGGACCTGAGAACACAACAACAATTTAGAAACTCACCTGCACACACACAGCGAATGTACTGTTAGGGTTAACATGCATGGCCCCTGTATCGAGTCGAGAATCAAATGAGTGTCGTGGTTTGAATGCACTGTTTAGAATCGTCTGTTTCTGTTCAACGGTCGTTTAAACAAAGACAGAAACACTGACCAGACGACGGGGAACAGGATGGCTCCGCAGCAGATGAGGTCCACCAGGAACAGGATCTCCTTCCAGAGGTAGTACTCGATGGAGCCCTCCTCCGTCGACTCGATGATGATGTACGCCACGTTGGCCAGGACCTGCAGACACACATTATGGGTGTAAAACAACTACACACACACACAACTGCTGTTTCCATTGCACACACACACTTACAGGTTCCCTCACACACACACTTACAGGTTCCCCACACACAGGTTCCCACCCCCACACACACACTTACAGGTTCCCCCCCACACACACACAGGTTCCTCACACACAGGTTCCCACCCCACACACACACTTACAGGTTCCCCCCCACACACACACAGGTTCCCCACACACAGGTTCCCACCCCCCCACACACACACTTACAGGTTCCCCCCCACACACACTTACAGGTTCCCTCACACACACACTTACAGGTTCCCCACACACAGGTTCCCACCCCCACACACACTTACAGGTTCACCCCCACACACACAGGTTCCCACCCCCACACACACTTACAGGTTCCCTCACACACACACTTACAGGTTCCCCACACACAGGTTCCCACCCCCACACACACTTACAGGTTCACCCCCACACACACAGGTTCCCACCCCCACACACACTTACAGGTTCCCCACACACAGGTTCCCACCCCCACACACACTTACAGGTTCTCTCACACACACACACTTACAGGTTCCCCACACACAGGTTCCCACCCCCACACACACTTACAGGTTCTCTCACACACACACACTTACAGGTTCCCCCACACACAGGTTCCCACCCCCCCACACACTTACAGGTTCCCCCCCCACACACACAGGTTCCCCACACACAGGTTCTCACCCCCCCACACACACTTACAGGTTCCCCCCCACACACGCTTACAGGTTCCCACACACACTTACAGGTTCCTCCCCACACACAGGCTTACAGGTTCCCCCACACACACACTTACAGGTTCCCCCCCACACACGCTTACA
The DNA here is from genome assembly GCF_902827175.1 of Gymnodraco acuticeps. NCBI lineage: Eukaryota > Metazoa > Chordata > Actinopteri > Perciformes > Bathydraconidae > Gymnodraco > Gymnodraco acuticeps. The sequence goes on along the minus strand of NW_022990243.1, from coordinate 229,288 downwards.
GGTTCCCACACTTACAGGTTCCCCCACACACACACACACACACACACACACACACACACACACACACACACACACACACACACACACACACACACACACACACACACACACACACACACACACACACACACACACACACACACACACACACCACACACACACACGCACACACACACACACACACACACACACACACACACACACACCACACACACACACACACACACACACACACACACACACACACACACACACACACCACACACACACACACACACACACACACACACCCTTTTTTTTATCAAATGGCCGATACGACTTTGGCTCTGATGCGGCCGCTTCTCTGGCTGCAGTCAGCACTGTTCACGAGCAATGTCCCGCCCACAGCGCTATCTGATTGACACTTCAGTAATAGCCTATCAACACTGAAGATTTTCCGGGCTGCAGCCAGAGAGGCGGGACCTTCTCAGATTACAGGCAGGTGTGAAGAACGCAGACACAGACAGAGGCAAGCAGCAGCGGTGTTTCCAAGGTAAATCAGTTGAAAGCCGAAGTTCAATAAACATCCCAATCCCCTATGCTGGAGTTGCAAAAACACCACGATCTTATGATCCAATTCTATCAGTTTCCCAGTTACACAGGGACCGGGCGGGTAGCGGCTCGCAGCGGAGAAACTGGGACGCGCTGGGACGGCTGCTAGTGGAGCCTCGCAGCAACTCTGCTTTCTGCACCACAATCTGGTGCTGCTGAACTGGGACTACTAAATGAGTGAGACTCAAATATCAGAAGTTCAGAACAAGTTTTATTTTTACTTCACTCAGGGTCACGGAGAGGAAACCAGTTTGAAGATGTTGAAAAGTTCATTAAACATCATTTCAAAGAAGTTCTGTTCATTTTGACACCAAGATTTTCTGATTTTACTGCAAATGTAACTACTGTTTCCTGAATGTTTGTGTTATGTATGTTTTACTTCTGTTTGTACTTCTTGCAACCCCCTCACACTCTCACCTGCAGAGGGATGACTATCATGAAGATCTTCTTCTCCTTGTCGGACAGGATGTATTTAACGAAGGCCCAGCCAGTGCCAATCAGAGCCAGGGTGATGAAGAGGAGCGCCCCTTTCAGCCTGAAACATTACATTTAGATCATCTTACTGTGTATAATCCCTGGAATCATGAATGTGTTCTGGAAGCATCATGTGTGTTGTATTCTGATAAACATTTAGAAAGGAAAACTAATACATCAGGTAAAAGAAATAGACATTGTATTAACTAAGAAACGGTACTTACAGGTGAGTGATGTAATACATGACGGCCCAGCCTTCAATGGGATGGCCCTCAGTGTTGATGAAGTGAAAGTTAATCTGAGGGACAGAGAGATTCATCACATTACAAGATGCATTGATATAATACAAGCAGATAATACATGACAATATGTGCTTACACTGTGGAACACCAGGGAGATGGCCTTGGTGAATGCCAGCGCTGCCATCAGCCAGTGGATCTTAAACACACTGTACCTGGAAACAATAAAAAGGCACAACGGTTTTCACAGCTGAAGCTGTGCTAATAAAAAGCCTGATTGGTCCTCCTAAATAAGGAGTCAGTGTGTACCTGTGCTTCATCAGCGTGTACACCCAGACCATGGCGGCGGTGAAGAAGACTCCGGCCATCCCGATGTAGAGGCGAGAGAGAGGGATCTCTGCTGCGGAAAGGTAGCCTCCGGGGTTCTTCTCCGTCACCTCCACCTGCACAGCACACACTCACCTTACTATATGCTGACATTTCAATACACTAAAGAGCTGGGAACCAAAGCAGTGGAGCTATAGTATAGTAGCTCAAGGAAGTCTGAGGAAGCAGCAGAACTACAGTCGTCTGGTGTCAGTAAAGCAGAACATGGGAGGAGATCAATTCAATGATTGCTACAGTTCTGAAGTCAAATGGACCACCGATGCATGCACAGTGTACAGCAACATTACAATGCAGTATTAACTATTTCCTAAAACTGGACTATTTAAAGAGCTGATGAGGTCGGCTTGTGATGAAGGCAGATTTCCCAGCAGGAATACAAGTAGCTTAATGGGAGAATACTCAAATAACTAGTACCTCTAATTCTTCACCTATAGTAGGGCTGCTCAATGAATCCTATTTTAAATCGCAATTATGGTTGTGGCTTGCAACGATTACGAAAACAACGTAATCGAAATAAAACCTTCTTTTTTTTTTATTATTTAAATTATTTTGTTATTGGGTTTTCAGTTGAATTATACTTAAAGTTCAGGGTAATCAACTGTTTAAAAACATGCTGTTCACTTTTTTTCTTTTCAATAAATTGATGTTTTCAAAGTGTGATATCAATTATTGACCCAAATAATCCAGATTATGATTGTTGCCATAACCGAGCAGCCGTAACCTATAGTGTGTTCTCTTACCTTAAGGCTCAAATAAAATGTCTACCCTGAATGTGTTCTTATTTGTTATTTACATCACATGTCACTTGTCATCTGTTCAACATCGCCTTCCAACAATAACTCACTCCAGTTACACTTCCATTTCTGCCCCCTGTTTTATGTCTTGTCCTTGTATGTTTCTTTGTAAAGTGACCTTGAGGTTATGAAAGGCGCTATATAAATTCAAGTTATTATTATTATCATCCAAAGCGACTCACACACATTCAGTACTGAGGGCAATCCCCACAGGAGCACTTTGGGGTGAAGAGTCTCAGGGACACAACGACATGCTGACTGCAGTGGGACTCGAACCTGGTACCCCGTGATTCGAAGTCCAGCTCTCTATCCACTGAGCCACAGCCGCCCCAACGTGAGCTTGTCTCTACATTTAACCATTTCCCCGCCGTGGTAATAATCACACATTTGGGATTCTGATTAAGGACAGTACTTAAGTGTACTGTTCAACACAGGCATGCACATGCTAAGGAACATGCTAAGGAACATGCTAAGGGACACGCTAAGGGACACGTTAAGGGACACGTTAAGGGACACGCTAAGGGACACGCTAAGGGACACGCTAAGGAACACGCTATGGAACACGCTATGGAACACGCTAAGGGACACGCTAAGGAACACGCTAAGGGACACGCTAAGGGACACGCTAAGGGACACGCTAAGGGACACGCTAAGGAACACGCTATGGAACACGCTAAGGAACACGCTAAGGAACACGCTAAGGAACACGCTAAGGAACACGCTATGGAACACGCTAAGGGACACGCTAAGGAACACGCTATGGAACACGCTAAGGGACACGCTAAGGGACACGCTAAGGAACACGCTAAGGAACACGCTAAGGAACACGCTATGGAACACGCTAAGGGACACGCTAAGGGACACGCTAAGGAACACGCTAAGGGACACGCTAAGGAACACGCTAAGGGACACGCTAAGGAACACGCTATGGAACACGCTAAGGGACACGCTATGGAACACGCTAAGGGACACGCTAAGGGACACGCTATGGAACACGCTAAGGGACACGCTAAGGGACACGCTAAGGGACACGCTAAGGAACACGCTAAGGGACACGCTAAGGAACACGCTAAGGGACACGCTAAGGAACACGCTAAGGAACACGCTAAGGAACACGCTAAGGAACACGCTAAGGAACACGCTAAGGAACACGCTAAGGAACACGCTAAGGACACGCTAGGGACACGCTAAGGGACACGCTAAGGAACACGCTAAGGGACACGCTAAGGAACACGCTAAGGAACACGCTATGGAACACGCTATGGAACACGCTAAGGAACACGCTAAGGAACACGCTATGGGACACGCTAAGGGACACGCTAAGGGACACGCTAAGGAACACGCTAAGGGACACGCTAAGGAACACGCTAAGGGACACGCTAAGGAACACGCTATGGAACACGCTAAGGGACACGCTATGGAACACGCTAAGGGACACGCTAAGGGACACGCTATGGAACACGCTAAGGGACACGCTAAGGGACACGCTAAGGAACACGCTAAGGAACACGCTAAGGGACACGCTAAGGAACACGCTAAGGGACACGCTAAGGAACACGCTAAGGGACACGCTAAGGAACACGCTAAGGAACACGCTAAGGAACACGCTAAGGAACACGCTAAGGAACACGCTAAGGGACACGCTAAGGGACACGCTAAGGGACACGCTAAGGGACACGCTAAGGGACACGCTAAGGAACACGCTAAGGAACACGCTAAGGAACACGCTAAGGAACACGCTAAGGAACACGCTAAGGAACACGCTAAGGGACACGCTAAGGAACACGCTAAGGAACACGCTAAGGAACACGCTATGGAACACGCTAAGGGACACGCTAAGGAACATGCTAAGGAACACGCTAAGGGACACGCTAAGGGACATGCTAAGAAACACGCTAACTCACAGAGAAGTAGTAGGGCAGTTTTTTGACGGGCCCCTTGTTGCGGCAGTAGTGGAACTTCAGGGTGTAGGGCCCCTCGGCCAGCAGGCTGAACACGATGTGGAACTGAGGAGAGACGAGGAAGAGTTTCACGCAACAGGAAACAAAATCAAACATTTCCAATTCTCAGAGAAGAGGGGGGGGGGGGGAGGGGCGTACGCTGAAGCTGTAGGAGCCGTTCACTTTGTCCAGAGCGAGCGTCATCGGATTCATTTGGTCCAGCTGAAAGCACAAATCAGAAGCCGTTAGAAACTGAGAGTGCGTTCACTGCAACCACACAGGACGTGACCACAAACGCTGTCCCATGTTTTAAATGGAACAGACACACAAACACCCGTTACCTGGAAGCTTTGTTCCCCTCCTCCTTCTCCTTCTCTCTGAACTTCTTGATCTAAAGGAGCCGCAGGAGTAGCAGGAGCCGCAGGAGCAGCAGGAGCCTCAGGAGCAGCAGGAGCAGCAGGAGCCGCAGGAGCAGCAGGAGCCGCAGGAGCAGCAGGAGCAGCAGGAGCAGCAGGAGCCGCAGGAGCCGCAGGAGCCGCAGGAGCCGCAGGAGCCGCAGGAGCCGCAGGAGCCGCAGGAGCCGCAGGAGCCGCAGGAGCCGCATGAGCCGCCTCCCTCTTTTCCCTCACAGCTGCAGGAAACAAAGACTCCCTCATATTCACTGGGCTTCAAAAATCAGACCAGGAATTGATTTCAAATAAAAAAGGCACCAAAATAAAACGATAGTTAAGGCTGTAACTACGGTTCTATGAGTCCCGGATGAGGTGCTTAGCACTGGATATGTCCATTGTGCGAATGTGCAGCTCGAGTACCAAATAACAACAAAGTCACCTGTGACCCACGTGACACCGGCTATATCAGTGTCGTCAGAGGATCTGTTCCCAGAATCTTCTCGCGAGCACACAATAATTCTGAGTGACAGGAAACTCTGGCGGTCATCCGGGACTCATAGAACCGTAGTTACAGCCGTAACTATCGTTTTATGTCGTCCCTACTGACCGCCAGAGGCGGTGCTTTAGCACTGGATGACTTATACCAACCATGTCATGAAGAATCCAAGCCCTTTCTCACTGCTGGAAGCAGCGGAGCTTGGCAAAAGGACCACGCCCAAAGATGGGGAGTGGTTAACCCGATAAAACCTGGAGCTCCGACTGGCGTATACAGGCAGTAGCATCAATATACGCGCCCTTAGGGCACCCACAGGGCACAGCAACTTCGACGTGCCGTTCTCCTGAATGTCAGAGCGTGCCAGCTGAGCAGGCTGATTGAAGTGGGTTTGTGGAAGCACCTTGGGTTGGAATGCCACATTTGCCCAAAGGGCAACACCTGAGAGTCCCACCTCGGGCATGTATCGCTAATGGAGAGGACATGCAACTCCCCAACTCGTTTCCCTGAGGCTATGGCAAGCAGAAATGCTGCATTCGTGGGCAGCCACTTATGGCGCGTTTCCACTGCAGGCCTCGCTGGTTTTGGTTAGGCCCGGCTCACTTTAATGCTGCGCTCCCATTTCAGTTTAGGAACTAGGGTAGTTACTATAGTAACGCAGTGTAGGCGGAGCCGTGACGTCATCTTCAATGAGAGCCCCAGAAAAACAACACAGTCGTTAGCTCTTAGCACTGAGAGCTCACAGCTCTTCATATCTGTTCAGAAACTAGACAAAAGTTAAACAAGTACAAACCACAGACTGCCTGTGTCATGGCGAATACAGTCGCTGGTTTATTTATGTCTGTATAGGCCGTTGTTGTGAGTGTGGACGGTCGGAGCATATATAACGTTAGCTTAGCCAAGCTCCATTTAGAAAACAAGCATTTTAAAAGGGTTTTTCGCCTGCCGTCTGTCTGCAGACTTGTCAAAGCATTAATTCATGGTTTTTACTAACCGGTATCAGTGTGTTGTTACTTCGGCATCATTTTGAAACGTGTATTACAATTAAATCACGGTCAAATATGTTCATCTTGTTGTAGTTGTAGCCCCCTTGCCAGCGATTCTCTCTCTAGTTTAGCATACTCAGCCCGACTCAGCCTGGTTGTTCCTGGCCCTAGAACCACGATTAAGTCGGGCCAGAAAAAAGGTGAAAAAGTAGCCCCGGGCAAAAACTAGGCCAAGTGGAAACGCAACCAAAAACGGGCCCCGCACGGCTCGTCACGCTTAAAGCGAGCTACCCGCTACAGTGGTAACGCGCCATTAGGCCCCACCTGGGCCAGGGGCTCGAAGGGAGGAGATGACAGGGCATCCGGCAGCAGGGGCAGGTCCCAAGCCGGAGCCCTCGGGGTGTTAGGGGGATGCTGCCGTAAAGCCCCTCTCAGGAAGAGGGACACCGACCTGTGGCATCCTGCCGTGGCGCCATCGACCCGAACATGTCGAGCAGAAATAGCAGCCACATAAACTCTCAGAGTGGAGTGAGAACGTCCACTATCTAGAAGGGACTGCTGTCTGGTCAACAGTGTACATGCTGTCCCAAGGAACAAGCACGTGCTTGCCCCCTAGTTGGGGTAGAAAGTGTGTGAGTGCAAGCTGCACAGCCTGAAGCTCTAGCACGTTGACATGGCGTGCACCCTCCTGGGCAGAACACTGACCCTGAACGGTCCTGCCCTGCCGCACTGCACCCAACCCTGAGAGACCTGCACCTATGGTGACAGTCTCCTGGCGGGACGGGCTGGCACCCATGGGCACGCCCCTCAGGAGATAGGCCCTGCCCCTCCAGCGTGATAGAGAGTGGAGTGAACTCTTTCTGGTGCTCACTGTTAGTCCCAACCGGGCTACGTGAGATAAGAGGCACGCCGTATCCTGGGCCACTTGAGACCTGACTGGCTGGGGGGCGCCGGTAAGGCTCTGAGGCACGAGGCCGCCTAGAAGGCCGGCGACTGGGGGCACGAAAGCCCAGGCGGATGAGTGCGCCGCTGGGACCTGCGCAGACCACCACTGTAAGCTGGTGGCTGAGTGCGGCTGGTAGAGGAGCCCCTGGGCCTGCTGGGAGTGGGCACAGGCCTATGAAGACCCGAAAGCTGCTGCCTGGTCCGTCTAGCTTGAGCAGCACGCTCCCCAAACAGCTCCCCTGGCACACTACGGAGGACATGTCCCCGACAATGGTGACTGAGCAGGACAAACCTGGTGACGAGTCTGCACCAATAAGGCCATAACTCATCCCAATTCCCTAGACATTAGGGCAAAGGCTTGCAGTGATGCATCACTGAGGCCCAGCAAAGAAGGCTCGGCCAGAGCCTGCTGCCGAGAAGTAGAGACTGCCAGCATCAGATGGGACAGGGAGTTCATGTTACGACCCGTGCGTGCAGCGGTGTCGTAGGCCCTACAGAGCAGCTCGCCCTGGTGTCTCTCCAGCATGCATGGAGCTCCCTCAGGTACTCCTCTGAAGGAGGAACAGTGAGACTGACAGGGGCAGGGTTATGCCTGAAGAAGGCGCTAGCCTGAGCCGAGTTGACCCGCGGAACCTGAAGCTGCAAGCGTGCCAGGGCCACACGAATAGTGGCCGCCATGGAGGCATCCTCCATGCCCTGCAGAGCTCTAAGCAGAGGAGTGGAAAGCTTCCTCTGGGGTGAGCGGGGCCCCGCCCTCCACCCCTTCATAGAAGAGGTTTAGCCGAAGCCGCTAGCAACATGGCATCCTCAAGCAGAGGTGTGGCAACCGAAGGAGGGCCAGGCGACAAGCTAGTAGCCCCCACACCGGGGCAGAAGGGCCAACAGGAGCGACTTCGTCTGCTCCATGGCGGCAGCTAACCGACCCGCCTTAGTGGACAGCCTGTTTCTAGTCCTCTACCTGGGGGGTGAACCCATAGCCATCACTCCATCACTCCATCAAGTCGCCGGGAACGGCCAGACTGAGCTGGAGGAAGTTGTGACTGTGCCACTCTGAGCGCTCGAGGCATGAAGCTACAGTTCATGCAGGCGCTCTGCGTGAGACCCTCCCCTCAAATGCTCGAGGCCAAAGCAGAGGGGGGCAGCGGTCATGGCCGTCCTCGGGCTCAAGAGAGCCATACAGGCGCTACATGAATGAGCCAGTCTGTGGGTAGCCAGTCTGTAGGTAGCCAGATGCAGCATAGCCGGGAGCGAGAACACAGCCATCCCCATCTACCTGCTGAACGGAAAGAGTAGAACAATGCTCCTACTCGCCGAACACAGAGAGGGATGTAACTACACCCACGTTACCGGCAGAGGGAGCGGGAGCACTGCCTTCACCTAGCTGGGTTAAATAAAGAAGTTTAACGGTACATGCAAGACATTTACACGGCTTAGCGGTGTTTAAAAGTGTCAGCCAACGGCTGATAATATAGATAATATAATATAATATAGGGAGGGATGAAATCCTCTTAATGGCCACACATGCAGAGCATACAGCACACAGTGAAGATTGTTCTCTGCATCTACCCCTCCTAGTGCTAGGAGTCTAGTACTAGGTGGGGTAAATACAACGATATAGTTAGGCTGAGCCTAGACCCATAGGCCGTAGTTACAGTAGTAACGATGGCCAGTACTTACCTTACTCTCTACATCTAAGCAAAAAACGGGCAATTATGGCACTCTGGGCTTTCCATACTAAATTGAACGAGAGATGCAGCTAAAGCTGGGACTCAAATGCTAATGATAGCTCGGGCACAACGCCACAAGCAGAACTTCAAAAGAGCATAATAAGGGCAACTTTATGGGAGAGGAAGCGGGAACACTGTCGTCACCAGAAAGTCTAAGCCAAACAATAAACAAGACAGCAATCAGGACAACTTGGCTGGGACAGGGTGCGGGGACACAGCCATCACCACAAGACACAAACCTGTCCGTCGAGGCTCTGCACAGCGCACAGCGCACAGCCGGCCACAGCTCCCGGAGGACGCGTTAATGAAATCAAATCAAGTTTTATTTATATAGCACATTTATAAACGATTTTTGGTCGAGCCAAAGTGCTGTACATATAATAAAAATAGCCTACAGTAGAATGCTGTTAATAACCCGTGGCTCCGACTGGACCAGTCGCGAAGCTGCACGCGGCCAGCTGTATGCAGAGAAAATCCCTCAGATCAAACATTAAAATTGAACGCTGTAGGCTACAAGAATGTAGCCACGGTACTCTTCGCGCAGTGAGAAGATGAAAGGAACATATCCTCTGACGACGCCGGCATATGTAGCCGGTGTCACGTGGGTCACAGGTGACTTTGTTGTTATTTGGTACTCGAGCTGCGCATGCGCACAATGGACATATCCAGTGCTAAGCACCTCCTCTGGTGGTCAGTAGGGACGAAATAGAATGTTCCTTCAAAATAAAGTTTCTGAAGACTGACTTAAAAAAGCAAGTGGCCACAATGTTCCTTCAACATAAATGCTAACTGACTTTAAATAAAAACGACCTTTCAGTGAACGTGTTAGTCAGTGGCTCATTAAGTATAAAAGAAAACTAAAAATCGAATTAAAGAATATTAATTTGTTCGAGTAATTAATAATTTAAAACAGAATATAAATAAGAGTATACAAGTGTTTATGTATTTAAGACCAATCTGACTTTAAATGAGGGGACACATGTTTTATAAACTTCCCGTTTCCACAGACCAATGTCATTTCAAATAAAAGCCGAACCCTTAGAGTGTGACTATGATTGGTGTGGGTTTTCAAAATAAAAGCACTAGAAGATGTCAATTAAAACGGGGGTTTCCTTCTAAGTTCCATGTCAGAATAGCGGCTGGTATGATTATACGCATCAAATTTCTAAATCAGTAAAAGAAAATAATTAGACATATCCTCAAATAATGAGATATTATATTAAAGCCCATAAATGATCCTTCTGCTTGGATGGGACTACATGTTTAAACGCTTCAGATTTAGTGAAAGGGACTCACCGTTTAGGCTTTGCTATCCAACAGGTTGCCTGGGTTCCCCCATCACTTTCACAGTGGACGCTACACACAACACACACACACACACACACACACACACACACAACACACACCCACACACACACCAACACACACACACACACCACACACACACAACACACACACACACACACACACACACACACCACACACACACACACACACCACACACTACACACACACACACACACACACACACACACACACACACCACACACACACACACACACACACACACACACACACACACACACACACACACACACACACACACACACACACACACACACACACACACACACACACACACACACACACACACAAAGTCAGTTTCACACACTTCAGGAGCAGAAACACACACACAAGATCTGAGTACTTTCAACCAGTTAAGCCCTGAGTCTGTTTTTCAGGTCTCAGGCTCGAAAATGACATTCCCAGAACAAATGACCATATCTTCTAAAAGGGAAAATTAATAATCTTTTTTCTCAAAGTAATGATAAACCTGTGAGTTGGATGTAGAACAGTCAGAATCAATATGTAGACATTTGACCTTTTTAGAGAGGTTTAGCAAAAAAGACTGCACCTCTGGGGTCATTTGGGTGGATTTTCCATATCTCTGGCCCCCCTTGGTCGATTTTGCTGATTGACACCTCTTTCTAACCGTCAGAGCCAATGGAATCGAGGGAAAGTTCCCCACACACACAGGTTACCAAATAAGGAGTGAGAGAGACGCGTAGAAAAACCGGAAGCTGCGCTAACCTCTGGTGGCTACCATTAGCAGCTAATTTTTCTTCTCCGATTTTTGCATAAAAATGGAATTATGGATTATCAATAATTTGTTCAAAGTGACAGACACATTGCTATAACCTATGGCTTAACCTTCAGCCACGTTTTTTCTCGTTTGAATGCCATTGAACACGACTTTTGATCAGAGTAACAGCTAAGGTGAGCATATCTCCGTGTTTTGCTACCTAAAGCTACTCGTGTGTCGTCTGTATTTGCTTCCCCTGTCGCGAGTTCTGATCGCTCAGTGATGATCCTTATGTTTCTATAATCTGTGGACTCTCAGGATGTTAGCTAAGCTTGTTTGTGCATATCCAATAAGTATATCGATCGGTATAGCTAGAGTTCTGTGCTAAAGACCTTGAGATTTTTTCGCACAGGGCTAATTCAGAGGCTCGGCGTTGGCTTTGTGTGTTTTTTTGCTAAAAAAAATAATCATCAGTTAGCAAAGTTTCTTCCCGTTACATGATATGAAACATTCATAGTTTATTAAATCTTAAGAAACCCTCAGACGCTGTTGCTTGCAGATGATGAGGGTTTGGACCCTTCGGCGGGTCCGTGGGGCTTAAGAGGTTGTAATCCACACAAACACACACACACCTTAGCTTGTTGATGTCGATGAGGAACAGGAGGAGAGGCTCGCTGTTGGTGGTCTGCGGGACAGTGAGTGGACACGTGTCCGTCTCCTCCGCCTGCAGAGGGAATTACAAAAAAACACAAAACACGATAAACCAATCTGAATGTGCAAACACCCGATCTGTTGATGGAAACACGACTGAGACTCATGATCTGATTTAGGAGATGTTAGGGCTGAGAGCAAGAGAGAAGACACAGCAGGGACGTAAACAAGGTGTCTCCTGACGCAAACAAGATGTCTCCTGACGCAAACAAGATGTCTCCTGACGCAAACAAGATGTGTCTCCTGACGCAAACAAGATGTCTCCTGACGCAAACAAGATGTCTCCTGACGCAAACAAGATGTCTCCTGACGCAAACAAGATGTCTCCTGACGCAAACAAGATGTCTCCTGACGCAAACAAGATGTCTCCTGACGTAAACAAGATGTCTCCTGACGCAAACAAGATGTCTCCTGACGCAAACAAGATGTCTCCTGACGCAAACAAGATGTGTCTCCTGACGCAAACAAGATGTCTCCTGACGCAAACAAGATGTCTCCTGACGCAAACAAGATGTTTGACGCAAACAAGATGTCTCCTGACGCAAACAAGATGTCTCCTGACGCAAACAAGATGTCTCCTGACGCAAACAAGATGTCTCCTGACGCAAACAAGATGTCTCCTGACGCAAACAAGATGTCTCCTGACGCAAACAAGATGTTTGACGCAAACAAGATGTCTCCTGACGCAAACAAGATGTCTCCTGACGCAAACAAGATGTCTCCTGACGCAAACAAGATGTCTCCTGACGCAAACAAGATGTCTGACGCAAACAAGATGTCTCCTGACGCAAACAAGATGTCTCCTGACGTAAACAAGATGTCTCCTGACGTAAACAAGATGTCTCCTGACGTAAACAAGATGTCTCCTGACGTAAACAAGATGTCTCCTGACACAAACAAGATGTCTCCTGACTAGGGCTGTGCATCTTCACTGGTCTCACGATTCGATTACGATTATCCTGTCAACGATTCGATTCAATTCGATATCCCGATGCATCACGATTCATACCAATGCGGTGCATCCTCAATTTTCTATATTACTGCACATGGCTTATTTTTCATCAATGCATACATGCAGTAAATACATATCAACTCTCTTTTTATTATTTAGAAAGTGCTTCAGAAATCAATCACATAAATGTCTTGACATTAATTTATAAACCTAAATGAATTGTATAGGTCTAGCCTCCCTATATCTGTGTGTGAAATTGTTCCATCCTCAAAAACAAAAAAATAATGCTTCTGCAGTCTAGCTGCAGCTTCTAGCAACGGCCTTCTGTTAAAGAAAGGACACTGAATGTCCTGAATGTGGCATCACACACAGGACTTGAGTCTGAACACAGCAGACAAGAGTATTTACAACAGCATATAACAACTAAAATACTGCATGTGGGTGCACACTCACATTCTCTGTCTTACTGTTACATAAATCCCATGAATGTATGAGATTAAGTTAGCTTCATTATATCTCAGTGATTAAGTGAATAAAAAAGTTTCTATCGGGTCACTATCAGCCTGTCACTCATTATTTTCAGGGAGGGGGCGGGGCTTAGAGGAACAGAGGAGACGGTGATCGCGGAAGCTTTATTCCTCCTGCCTTCACAAACTTTACACACGTATATATCGTCTGGAAATTGCTAGAGGACATTCATACTCTGCAATCCAAGACTTAATTAAATCCACCAAAAACCTGACATCATTGTAACGCGATTATTATTGAAAAACATAAATCGCTGAGCCGCAGCGACACGGAGTGATTCAGAGCGGGTCCTTCTGCTGTTGGTTCTGGACTGGTGTTCTTGTGTTGGTGGATAAAGCAGACTGCTCCGTGTTTGGTGTTGCTGTGCCGCTGTCACGTCTGTTCCCTGATCTCTGCGTCACCGACCGATTTGATATTAAAGTGACAGAAAAAAAAAACGTTGTAGTAAAGCCGCGGCCGGAAAATCAGGAAGCAACGTTACTACGCTATAACCGATTATCTTCCGTCACTGCATCGAGACCGAATCGTCCACGTCCGCATCGCAATGCATCGTAGAAACGATTATTTTCAACACCCCTACTCCTGACGCAAACAAGATGTCTCCTGACGCAAACAAGATGTCTCCTGACGCAAACAAGATGTCTCCTGACGTAAACAAGATGTCTCCTGACGCAAACAAGATGTCTCCTGACGCAAACAAGATGTCTCCTGACGCAAACAAGATGTCTCCTGACGCAAACAAGATGTCTCCTGACGCAAACAAGATGTCTCCTGACGTAAACAAGATGTCTCCTGACGCAAACAAGATGTCTCCTGACGCAAACAAGATGTCTCCTGACGCAAACAAGATGTCTCCTGACGCAAACAAGATGTCTCCTGACGTAAACAAGATGTCTCCTGACGGAAACAAGATGTCTCCTGACGGAAACAAGATGTCTCCTGACGTAAACAAAATGTCTCCTGACGTAAACAAGATGTCTCCTGACGCAAACAAAGCTGTCTCTTCGTCTGACGCTCCGTTTGATTCTCAGATTTCTGGAGGAATTATACAGTTTTTGAGGAACAGACATTTTGTTTTCTGGCATCACTTTACGGGGGGAATCTGCATTTCGGTATGAGGGTGCACGCTGAGAGTGAGAGGGCGCAGAGACCCTGTTACCCTGATAGTTATGATGTACTCACTGTGTAGGATAAGACTCCGTTGACTCTGGACCTGGAGAGGGTGAACCCGAGCTGCACAGAGGAAGAGAGAGGTGGTTACTCAATACATACTTCACTCTTCACTGAACCAGAACGCCAAGTTCGTGCAAATTATATAGAACAAAATTGATATTTCTGCTTTTTTGAAGAGGCCATATATCAGTAGTGTCTCTACTTTAAGAGTCCTCTCCTGCTGATGTTCAGGTGTATATCAGTATGTAGTGTCTCTACTTTAAAGAGTCCTCTCCTGATGATGTTCAGGTGTATATCAGTATGTAGTGTCTCTACTTTAAAGAGTCCTCTCCTGCTGATGTTCAGGTGTATATCAGTATGTAGTGTCTCTACTTTAAAGAGTTCTCTCCTGCTGATGTTCAGGTGTATATCAGTATGTAGTGTCTCTACTTTTAAAGAGTCCTCTCCTGCTGATGTTCAGGTATATATCAGTATGTAGTGTCTCTACTTTAAGAGTCCTCTCCTGCTGATGTTCAGGTGTATATCAGTATGTAGTGTCTCTACTTTAAAGAGTCCTCTCCTGCTGATGTTCAGGTGTATATCAGTATGTAGTGTCTCTACTTTAAAGAGTCCTCTCCTGCTGATGTTCAGGTGTATATCAGTATGTAGTGTCTCTACTTTAAGAGTCCTCTCCTGCTGATGTTCAGGTGTATATCAGTATGTAGTGTCTCTACTTTAAAGAGTCCTCTCCTGCTGATGTTCAGGTGTATATCAGTATGTAGTGTCTCTACTTTAAAGAGTCCTCTCCTGCTGATGTTCAGGTGTATATCAGTATGTAGTGTCTCTACTTTAAAGAGTCCTCTCCTGCTGATGTTCAGGTGTATATCAGTATGTAGTGTCTCTACTTTAAAGAGTTCTCTCCTGCTGATGTTCAGGTGTATATCAGTATGTAGTGTCTCTACTTTAAAGAGTCCTCTCCTGCTGATGTTCAGGTATATATCAGTATGTAGTGTCTCTACTTTAAAGAGTCCTCTCCTGCTGATGTTCAGCTGTATATCAGTATGTAATGTCTCTACTTTAAAGAGTCCTCTCCTGCTGATGTTCAGGTGTATATCAGTATGTAGTCTCTATTTTAAAGAGTCCTCTCCTGCTGATGTTCAGCTGTATATCAGTATGTAATGTCTCTACTTTAAAGAGTCCTCTCCTGCTGATGTTCAGGTGTATATCAGTATGTAGTCTCTACTTTAAAGAGTCCTCTCCTGCTGATGTTCAGGTGTATATCAGGATGTAGTCTCCACTTTAAAGAGTCCTCTCCTGCTGATGTTCAGGTGTATATCAGTATGTAGTGTCTCTACTTTAAGAGTCCTCTCCTGCTGATGTTCAGGTGTATATCAGTATGTAGTGTCTCTACTTTAAAGAGTCCTCTCCTGCTGATGTTCAGGTGTATATCAGTATGTAGTGTCTCTACTTTAAGAGTCCTCTCCTGCTGATGGTCAGGTGTATATCAGTATGTAGTGTCTCTACTTTAAAGAGTCCTCTCCTGCTGATGTTCAGGTGTATATCAGTATGTAGTATCTCTACTTTAAAGAGTTCTCTCCTGCTGATGTTCAGGTGTATATCAGTATGTAGTGTCTCTACTTTAAAGAGTCCTCTCCTGCTGATGTTCAGGTGTATATCAGTATGTAGTGTCTCTACTTTAAAGAGTCCTCTCCTGCTGATGTTCAGGTGTATATCAGTATGTAGTGTCTCTACTTTAAAGAGTCCTCTCCTGCTGATGTTCAGGTGTATATCAGTATGTAGTGTCTCTACTTTAAAGAGTCCTCTCCTGCTGATGTTCAGGTGTATATCAGTATGTAGTGTCTCTACTTTAAAGAGTCCTCTCCTGCTGATGTTCAGGTGTATATCAGTATGTAATGTCTCTACTTTAAAGAGTCCTCTCCTGCTGATGTTCAGGTGTATATCAGTAAGTAGTGTCTCTACTTTAAAGAGTCCTCTCCTGCTGATGTTCAGGTGTATATCAGTATGTAGTGTCTCTACTTTAAAGAGTCCTCTCCTGCTGATGATCAGGTGTATATCAGCATGTAGTGTCTCTACTTTAAAGAGTCCTCTCCTGATGATGTTCAGGTGTATATCAGTATGTAGTGTCTCTACTTTAAAGAGTCCTCTCCTGCTGATGTTCAGGTGTATATCAGTATGTAGTGTCTCTACTTTAAAGAGTCCTCTCCTGCTGATGTTCAGGTGTATATCAGTATGTAGTGTCTCTACTTTAAAGAGTCCTCTCCTGCTGATGTTCAGGTGTATATCAGCATGTAGTGTCTCTACTTTAAAGAGTCCTCTCCTGATGATGTTCAGGTGTATATCAGTATGTAGTGTCTCTACTTTAAAGAGTCCTCTCCTGCTGATGTTCAGGTGTAGATCAGTATGTAGTGTCTCTACTTTAAAGAGTCCTCTCCTGCTGATGTTCAGGTGTATATCAGTATGTAGTGTCTCTACTTTAAAGAGTCCTCTCCTGCTGATGATCAGGTGTATATCAGCATGTAGTGTCTCTACTTTAAAGAGTCCTCTCCTGCTGATGTTCAGGTGTATATCAGCATGTAGTGTCTCTACTTTAAAGAGTCCTCTCCTGCTGATGTTCAGGAGTATATCAGTATGTAGTGTCTCTACTTTAAAGAGTCCTCTCCTGCTGATGTTCAGGTGTATATCAGCATGTAGTGTCTCTACTTTAAAGAGTCCTCTCCTGCTGATATTCAGGTGTATATCAGTATGTAGTGTCTCTACTTTAAAGAGTCCTCTCCTGCTGATGTTCAGGTGTATATCAGTATGTAGTGTCTCTACTTTAAAGAGTCCTCTCCTGCTGATGTTCAGGTGTATATCAGTATGTAGTGTCTCTACTTTAAAGAGTCCTCTCCTGCTGATGTTCAGGTGTATATCAGTATGTAGTGTCTCTACTTTAAAGAGTCCTCTCCTGCTGATGTTCAGGTGTATATCAGTATGTAGTGT
Organism: Gymnodraco acuticeps; assembly: GCF_902827175.1. Classification (NCBI taxonomy): domain Eukaryota; kingdom Metazoa; phylum Chordata; class Actinopteri; order Perciformes; family Bathydraconidae; genus Gymnodraco; species Gymnodraco acuticeps. Next base: position 211,894 of record NW_022990243.1, on the reverse strand, counting down.
CTCTACTTTAAAGAGTCCTCTCCTGCTGATGTTCAGGTGTATATCAGTATGTAGTGTCTCTACTTTAAAGAGTCCTCTCCTGCTGATGATCAGGTGTATATCAGTATGTAGTGTCTCTACTTTAAAGAGTCCTCTCCTGCTGATGTTCAGGTGTATATCAGTATGTAGTGTCTCTACTTTAAAGAGTCCTCTCCTGCTGATGTTCAGGTGTATATCAGTATGTAGTAGGGGTGTAACGGTACAAGTACCGAAATTATTCGGTACGGGCCCTTCACTTCGGTACAGGTGTGTACCGAAGTGAACCGAACGAATATAACGTTAAACGTAAAAAATTGAGAACGTGAACAACTTTTTGGAAGTAGTCTCAGGTGCTGCGGCGCAGCATTCAGAGTCATTTGCTCACAATGGGTTCAACGCGTCATAGAGCAAGCAAGTCATTTCATTGGACGAGAGGCATGCTATGAGAGCTGGTCACAGGGATGCGTTCAAATTTAGTCAGTAATTTGAGGAACTCTCAAAATGGCGAACGCAGGGAAAGTTGAGCTCGAAAATCCTCCAGCATCATTGAAGTCTCCGGTTTGGGAACATTATGGTTTCGCAGTTACGAACAATGATGACGGACAAAGACAGGTGGACCGAACTAAAGCTGTTTGTCGGCATTGTTCGACACACATTGGTTACGCGGCCGGCAATACAACACACATGCACACGCATCTGAAAAGGCATCACCCGAACGTAAATATTACCGGTACCAAACGAAAAATTACTGAAGTGCAAACCCAACTCCCGCTAGCATTTAAGCCTCCACCACTCGTAAAAAATTCCGACCGAGCCAAAGCTATCACAAACGCCATAGGTGTTTTCATAGCAGCGGACATGCGACCATATTCCGTTGTGGAGAATATAGGGTTCAAACACATGTTGAGAGTGGTCGAGCCTCGTTACCAGGTTCCCTCTCGTCCGCACTTCAGCCAGGAAGTGATACCAGCACTTTACAATAAAGTAAAAACGACAGTTGTACACGACCTATCCAAGGCATCTTCTATTGCTCTAACGACCGATGGGTGGACATCTAGGGCCACCGAGAGTTATTTAACTGTAACGGCGCACTACATTACACCCGACTGCAACTGGAACATGCAAAGCCACGTCCTGCAAACTCCCCCCCTTTACGAACAGCACACAAGCACACATCTGGCAGAGGTACTGAAGGAGGTAGTGTCAGAATGGAAGTTGGAGAGGCCAGGTAACACAATTCCAGTCACAACAGATAACGCTAGAAACATTGTCAATGCAATCAGTGAAGCTGGACTGGGCCCCAAAATTGGATGCTTTGCTCACACAATGAATTTAGCAGCACAAAAAGCAACAGGAATCAACCAGGTGTCCAGGCTGCTAGGCAGAATCAGGAGTGTTGTGTCTTTCTTCCACCGTAGCACAACAGCTGCACATATATTGCAGTGCAAACAGGAGATGCTCAATGTGCCAAAACACAAACTCATCCATGATGTCCCCACTCGCTGGAACTCCAGTTATGACATGGTGGAGCGGTATCTTGAGCAGCAAGCTGCTGTTTACTCAGCATTGACAGAAAAGGCCCTCAAGAAAAACAAAAACATGAATACATTGAGTGACCAGGATGTGAGAATGGCAGAGGAGGTAATTGAGGTCCTTAAACCTTAAAAACGATCACAACACTGATGTGCACTGAAACAACTCCATCAGTTTCAATGATCCTGCCTCTCAAAACAATGCTGATTAAATCCATGGGACCAAATGAGAAGGACTGTCCAACTGTGAAGGAAGTCAAAGCTGCCATCAGAGGGAGCCTAAAGGACAGATACACTGACCCTGCTCTTCAGGGCTTTCTTCATACATGCACAGCTGTAGATCCAAGGTTCAAGGCCCTTTCTCATGGATAATGCCTGCCGTGAACACATCTACAACAGTCTCACTACAGAGATTGTGGCCATTGAAGAACAGGTATACAATTAATTAATTTCCTTATGCATACATGTAATTTTTGCTTAATTTGAAACATTTTATAGCTGTTACAATGTGAATAGTACTCTCATGTAAAATATAACATTATTTCTGTCATTTAATTCTGCAGAGGGAGGCCACAGAGACAGCAGGAGCCATGTCATCCGCAGGGAGAGCAGACCCAGAGGAATCTGGAGAATCTTCTTCCTCCTCCTCCTCCTCCCATCAGGAAGTCAGCCATGGCAGAACTGTTTGGTGAGCTCTTCAACACTGAGGAGAGAAACAAGTCTACTTTGCAGCTGGTGAAGGGAGAGGTTACCTCATACATGGCAGCGGACAGCACTTCACTGGACTCCGACCCACTTGCATGGTGGAAGAACAATGAGGCCAAATATCCTCATGTTGCCATGTTGGCAAAGCGCTACCTGGCTGTATCTGCTACCTCTGTCCCTAGCGAGAGGGTGTTCTCCACAGCAGGAGACATTGTTAGTGCCAGCAGATCTGCCCTTTTGCCAAGCTGTGGACAAGTTCATTTTTCTTAAAAAAAAACTGAAAATACAATGAGAAGCAATCTGCCGGCTAATGTCAATCTGCCGGCTGCTCAGGTCTGAGTACTAGTACATTACGAACTGAGTACTACAGTACAGTTCAAGCACAGATTTCAGTTCATCGAAATGCTGCACCTTAATGTTTATTTTATTATATTTTGTATTTATTTGAGTTCACAATTTAATAATAATAAAAATTAAAAAAAAACATATTTTATGTTTTGTGAGAATTTTTTCTGCTGTACCGAAAACGTACCGAACCGAACCGTGACCTAAAAACGAGGTACATACCGAACCGAAATCTTTGTGAAGTGTTACACCCCTAGTATGTAGTGTCTCTACTTTAAAGAGTCCTCTCCTGCTTTAATGTTCAAAAAGCTCTTTATTTTTCTCAAACCACCTCTTTTCACCCTCTGCCTGAAACCAGAGGCCAGGAACCCCCAGAAAGCGTGGTAGGAACTCTTTAAAGCAGTGTTTCTCACCGGGTACATGGTGTAGTTGATTTCAGGCAGACGCAGAGACACCAGCTTCACGTCCAGAGTCCCGTTGGCGTAGAAACCAAAGTTGTTGAGATCGACGGAGGACCGGGTTTCATTCTGGGAGCAAAGAGAAATCCAAAAAAATTCAACAAATAGTTGAAGTCAGTTAGTTTAGAGAGCACATTCAGGACAGGAGCTTCTTGATAAGTAAAGTAAAATAGTAAATAGTGACTAAAATACATAATAAAATAATACAAGTACAAGATCTGAGTACTTCTACTTTTACTGAAGTACAGGATCTGAGTACTTCTACTATTACTGAAGTACAAGATCCGAGTACTTCTACTTTTACTCAAGTACAAGATCTGAGTACAAGATCTGAGTACTTCTACTTTTACTCAAGTACAAGATCTGAGTACTTCTACTTTCACTCAAGTACAAGATCTGAGTACTTCTACTTTCACTCAAGTACAAGATCTGAGTACTTCTACTTTTACTCAAGTACAAGATCTGAGTACTTCTACTTTTACTCAAGTACAAGATCTGAGTACTTCTACTTTCACTCAAGTACAAGATCTGAGTACTTCTACTTTTACTCAAGTACAAGATCTGAGTACTTCTACTTTTACTCAAGTACAAGATCTGAGTACTTCTACTTTTACTCAATTACAAGTTCTGAGTACTTCTTCCTCTGATAAATAGCATCACTGATTAGCATACTAGCTAATAACCTGCTACTCTACCTAGCCTCTCTGCTAGCATATGTTATCCCACAGTTAAAGATGTCAGACTTACATTCAGGGTGAGTTTGTGGATCCTGGCTTCAGATCCGAACAGCAGCAGGAGGAGCAGAATCCCCCCGGAACAACAGACCCTTATGTGCGCCATCTCTTTATTCATATATATCTTTATTAATATATATATCTTTATTCTACCTCCAGCTACAGCCGTTAGCCGTTAGCTGCTAACGCTAGCCACACTCCTTCAGATAAACAGCTCACAGTGCTAACACTTTACGAGGCTACACGCAGTGCTAATCCTTAAATACACTGTGGGCTCTTTAATAACGTGGTTTTATGGTCGGATTATAAACCTTTACGCTCTGTTTTCCGGTTCTTTTGTGGTTTCATGGCGGAACGTAACAGCTTCCTGGAGCAGAAACACAACAGCGAAGAGAGACAGACGCGTCACTTCCGGTTCACTTGATTTCACGATAACGTGAGTATAAGTATGTTTATGACACATTATAAATATGTTCAAGAAACATTTGTGTACTTGATTTATAAATACATGTTGGTGCACAACCCTTAACCGTGTGTTATTGTATCATGCATACAGTCCAGTGTCACCACTTCCGCATTGGACTACACCTTTAACTTGTCACTAGTCACGTGGGTCACTCTGTGACTCCACGCAGCTGCTATGGAGAGGCGAAGTCACGCCCATCTACTTCCGGACCATGGGACCCCGGAAGCGAAAAATGTACATTGAATTCAATGGAGAGAGAACACGTATCTTTTGATCCCGTTTGAATTGTGCCACGAACTACACATATGATGTTTGTCAATCTTAAACAATCATTTCCGTGTCAAAAAAGTCACATTTTGTCGTAAAACTGCTGAAATATAAGACTATGAAAAATACGCTACTACAAAGACTACAAATCCCAAATCCCATTCTGGGTCGCGTAAGTGATGTCACAGGCATGCTCGGTGATTTAGAATAAGACTCGTAATTAAAGCGAAGAAGAAGAAGATCTCATAACTGATTTATTCCCTCCAATAAATTATAGATCGCTAAAAATAAATTCACTTTTACAAGATGCCTGTGTGCTTTGTACCAGGTTGTAGTCATAAAAGTGATCATACCACTTGCTCCGTCTATCGATTCCCGTCTGATGAAAGGACCAGGAGTCGCTGGATCAGACATATCAGGTAATATCATAGGTAATATACATGTTGTGCATGGAACATAGTCAAGTTAGCTACCTAGCTAGTAGCGACGAGTAGCGAGCACGTTAGTTAGCATTACTTTACTTAGCCTTGTCATATAAACTATTTATATAACCATGTAATACAGTTATGTAGTAGTTCAGTAAAAGTAATTATTTATTTATATGTCTTAAATATCCTTTATTTTAGAGGGGCCTGAGACTTAACATGTTCATTGCCCAAAACTGCACTATAGTTATTGTGCATGTGACAATAAGGCCATAATATTAGGGCTGCACGATATCAGGAACACATAACACGATAACACTTGCTATATTTGAACAAAAACGTACACATGCAGCATTATTACTTTTCCAACAACATTGGATTTATTGTTTATTAGTTAAATATAATGTGTGTGTGTGTGTGTGTGTGTTTATATGTCCTCTCTACTGGCCAACACAGGGAGCATATGCTGAGTGTAGAAGTTCTCCAGGAGGAGGAGATTTCCATGCCATGCAGGGTCTTTGGGGATGGGGATGATGATCGCCTCCTTCGTGGTCCACACAACAAAATAGCAGAGACTCCGGTCTGTGATGTGCAGCTGCCCTTGGACCTGGTGCCAGTATGGGTGATTCTCCTTGAGAACATAAGACCCACCCTCCTCACGGAGACAGAAGGATGGTAAGTCATGTGAAATCATCTTTACATACTAGAAAACTGTAGGAGCGGCAACTTGTTTTGAAATTGAATTTTTAATATCCGATAATAAAGTTGATCTGTTTTCTTTATTCTTCTCTCTTCCCAGCTCCATCCATCACCATTCTCTGTTCATCCGCGGAGAGAGGGCTTGGACTGACCTGAGACCAGCACACCCAAACACAACAGCTCTTTTAAGAGCCACCTACATTTTCAAAGAGTTGCAATCCTACGTTATTATAATGATTAAACTGGTTCATGTATCACTTAGTTTACTGAACCGTGATGAATGAAAGAAATTAGTGAGGTAGTGGTTTACTGAAGTTACAAAGACATTCATATATGAGTAACAGGTCAGTGTAAACACAAGCTTCTGTCAATTATGGATCATTCAAACTATTTATATACAAATATGTAATAAAGTTCTAAAACAAGTATTCGGTATATTCCTTGATAGCTTTTGGAGAAGGTTGTTTTTAAGTTTACTAAAATCTATCGTTTCAACTGTTTCACTTTATAAAAAGGGAACAGGTGAGTAAAGCATCATTGAGTTTCTTATTCTGTCAGTAAATTATCCAAATTAATGTTTTTCATTATTTTAGTCAACCCTAAACAAATTGATTGTACCTTTTTAATAATGACCTTATGGTCGGCAAAGTTAAATTAACTTCAGAAAATCAAATCTGTTCTGAGAAAAAACTAATAAATGTTTAAAGATAGGAACTTGCCATCCCACTGAAAAACAGTCCGTAGAGATTTAAAGGCGTAGTTGTAGTTCAGTCCAACGTTTCATTTGGATTCATTTGACAACAGTCAACTATTTTCATAAAGAATATATATATTTTTCAAATTCAACTTTATTGTCAATCTTACTCAGTTTGTGTTTATAGACAGAGATCAAAAAGACGTTTAAATAAAATTATACAATTTACAGATATGTATACAAACATATATATATATATCCTATATACACCATCATGTATAATGATGGTGTATGATGTAGAAGAAAGTGTGGTAGATAACAAGTAAATATACATACAGATCCATGTTACAGCAAAAGATGGAATAACTAAGAAGCACGCAGTATAATAATAATTACATGCAACAATTAAATAACTGCTCAGCATCTCCACCACAATCCCAATCTGCTGTGTCCCGTTTTCCTCCCCTCTGCATAACACCCCATCACACATACGAAACACAACGCAGAGTCCGAGGGTGTTAAGAGTATGTTTATTTAAATGTCCTCCTCTCTACTGGCCAACACAGGGAGCATATGCTGGGTGTAGAATTTTAGCGGTTAATCAGTCCAGCGACCACAGCTACAGCAAAGGGCCAGAGTCTGCAGAAACTGACCCCAAATTCTCCAGCGTGCAGTCCGCAGACACCGAACCTGATGTGCTGGTACAGCTTTGCTGTGCCTTGGTGAACCTGCAAAATCCCCTGATAAAGGAAGTAGCCAGCACCCTCACCGTTGACTAAGCCAGGGGTTCCCAAACCTTTCAGCCTGCGATCCCCGGGGGGAACATCCAGCTGGCCCGCTGCATCCGCGGAGAGGGCTTAAACTGCTGAGACCAGCCCAAAGTCACACAACGGCTCTTTTAAGAGCCACCTACACCTTTTCTAAAGAGTTACAATCCTAAGTTATTATAATGATTACACAGGTTCATATTTTACTCAGTTTACTGAACTGTGATGCATGAAACCAGAAGGGGAATTGTTGAGGTTTACTGAAGTTACAAAGATATTAATAGATATGAGTATAACAGGTCAGTGTAAAAACAAGCTTCTGTCAGTCATGAATCATTCAAACTATTTATATAACCATGTAATACAGTTATGTAGTAGTTCAGTAAAAGTAATTCTTTATTTATATGTCTTAAATATCCTTTATTTTAGAGGGGCCTGAGACTTAACATGTTCATTGCCCAAAACTGCACTGTAGTTATTGTGCATGTGACAATAAGGCCTTAATATTAGGGCTGCACGATATCAGGAACACATAACACGATAACACTTGCTATATTTGAACAAAAACGTACACATGCAGCATTATTACTTTTCCAACAACATTGGAGTGTGTGTGTGTGTGTGTTTATTTATATGTCCTCCTCTCTACTGGCCAACACAGGGAGCATATGCTGAGTGTAGAAGTTCTCCAGGAGGAGGAGATTTCCATGCCATGCAGGGTCTTTGGGGATAGGGATGATGATCGCCTCCTTCGTGGTCCACACAACAAAATAGCAGATACTCCGGTCTGTGATGTGCAGCTGCCCTTGGACCTGTACCTGAAAATACATTTTGAAAAACATTTGATCAACAAAAAAAAAGGATTTGATCAGGATCTAGACTCAGTGTGTAGTTTATTAATTAATCAATGCTCTCTACATTAGGAACACACATACCAGTGTACCAGAGGGAGTCACACACAGCTGTGCCTAGATAACCAAAATCCTTGAATCTACACACAGCAAATAAACTCAAATGACACAACGAGAAAAAGGAGATCACACATACAGTATAGTTGATATAAAACTGTCCGCTTCAATCTGAAGAGCAACTAAAACAAAACACGGGAGTGTACCTTGTTCTTGTGAACACTAATGTTATCCACAGCATACACAGAGACCACGAAGTTCTTAAGGAGAAAACTAGTTACTAAAACAAAACACGTTAGTGTACCTTGTTAGCTAATGTTAGCTAGCTGACATTAACGTTACACATTGCACTCATATTACTCACCGAAACCTTGTAAAGCCGGTCCCGCTGCTCTTACAGAACCGACTAACTCCCCTTTCATATAGGTACAGCTCTCAACGTGCCCAGACTTGTAGTGATTTTCACCTCGTAAAATACTTTTATTCTCATTCTGAAAGAATGTGGTGAATTGTGCTAACGTGACGGCCGTCTTTATGTTGGTGACGCGTTTTGTGCGAGACCAGAGACCTGTGGTTGCAACCCTGTCTCCTAAAAATTACGTTCCCACAGAACTAAACTGCATTCTGAATTACGTTTAGCTTGAAACGTATTTACTCCCACGTTACGTTCGTTATGAACGTATCTAAAATACGTTTATTTCCTACATATCTTCTAGAAACATATTTTCTCCCACGTTACGTTCCTTATGAACGTATCTTAAATACGTTTATTTTCTACATATCTTCTAGAAACATATCTTCTCCCACGTTACGTTCGTTATGAACGTATCTTAAATACGTTTATTTTCATTTCATTTTATTGTCTTGCTTATAATAATGATAATAGTCATTTATAAATATCATTTTAGAGCACACCTTTGAAATCGAGAATCAGGCTCGATATATGGTTACATTAAAATCAGTAGGCGAGGCTGTAATTTCGCCAGCTGTTACTCTCATGAGCAAGGCAGAAAATAATAGTTTTAACATGACAAAAAGCTGCTGTGTCGTTTACCTCAAACATTAAAACAAATCCAGAGTTACGTGTTTCTGTACTTCCTCTAAGAATAAAGGACAGTAAAATAAGAGCTCTGTGGCTTCAGGCTTGATCGCCGTTCAAATGACAGCGTTGGTTTCCCCAAAAGTGGGCGGGGCTGTAAAGTGACGTAGATTTTACTATCATCTATTATTCAAAACCATTCTATTTATTCTAACGTAAATTACATGCCAGTGTTTTATCTTTTTATTTATTTGTTTTTATTTTAAATCGTATAAACGTCTGTGAGGAAAATAAATGGGGTTTAGAGCCTCAAAATACTGAAATCTGTATTTTTTAAAATCTTTTCCTTCTAATTTGTTATTCTTTTCTAAATAACACACTGTTATTTACTCAACAATAACACACAATTATCCTTGTTTTTATTTATTTGTTTAATTCTATAATCTTGGGCTTTTTAGCCGTAAATAAAGTCACCAGAAACAGACGGGACATTTCGAGATTTAGGATGGCCGAAGACACTACACTACCCATAATCCCCAGCTATCGTTTGGGACTACAGTCCCGTTGACAAACCCCGTGATGTTGGAGTGGCAGTGCGCCAAGGTTACGCCGAGCGTCAAGCTCTTTGAAATGGAACGAAACCACGGCAGACTATTCAAAACTGGACTCGAACGCCCCCCGAGAAATACACATGCTGGCTATTGTGTTTCGCAACATGTTCTCTATGGCACGTATCTACTGGGAATTGTAGTTTTAAAAGACGTTTTTCCCAAAATTAGAAGTTGCCAGTATTAAACTGTGTACAGCCCTGGAGGTTTAGGCGATAGGAAACACATTGGTGTGTACACATTTAAAACATGTAATTACTAAATGGGTAAAAATCGCTTATATCCATAATGGGCAGCATTAATATATACCCACACGACAGCTTACTTTGTAATTCTACTCCACTACAATTCAGAGGTTAACCTGGTATTTTTACTCCACTACATTTAGTTTAGTTACTTTGCAGATTCTGATTAATGATGTGAAATATAAACAACCCTTAAAGCAGACTTTAGTTACACCTGAGTAAAATTCAGGGAAGGTGATTGTCAAGTGCCAACAATCAGGAGAGATATTTGATAGGTGGTGCTTGAGAAGACGAAACATTTATCTGCAGATCTCTATAAAGTATATTCATTACTCGTTATTCTCTACTAATAGTTAATTAAAAACTGTATAATGGCTATTTTGCACATCCCTTTCAAGATTTCAAGATTTTCTAAGGTTTATTGATCATATACACAACTTGGGTCGCAGGTTCCTCAACAGCGCATTACAAGACATCTATCAATATGTGTGTATCTCCACCATTAAACTGTCATATTCTGCACATTTCTTATTCTATCTACATACATAAGAGTATAATTAATGTGTATAATATCAGTTAAAAGAAGTGCTTCAACATAGTTAACATTGCAGGAAAGCAATATATTAGACGTTAAGTACTTTGTCAGGCTTAATATTCATCGGTAGATAGATACCCCCAAAGCTTTTTTCTTGTTTAAAATAAGACCTTAACCTAAAGTATTATTTAATGTGTTAATAAAGGTTAATTAGTTTGTCTGTTTTGCACATCCTCATATTAATATCTTTGTACATCCGGCACTAAACTGTTTTATTGTAGAGATCACTTATAGTATCTTCTTGACTTTTTATATTCTATATTTCTATCATTGACCTTCTACTTTCCCCCTATGAAAGTATGTACTCTTAATATTGTTTTCATCAATAACATTATTCAACAAAAATAATTCAATAACGTGCTTTAACCACTAGGCGGTGCACACAAGGTACACACAGCATACTAATAATAACTTTGTATTATTAGTGTAGGACACTTATGTATGTATAACATCTGAAGATGTGTAGTTTTATTCATGTTTTTACATAATTTTACAGGATATTGCTATATTATTTCACATGTTTTACTTCTACACATTAATATCTGATTTGTAAAACATCACAGACAGAAAGGTATATCCGTCATTTAATGGTACGCTATTGAAATTCTGAATCCATAGATGTGTCTCCCATCACCCAAATCCCCTGACTATTCTCTCAACTCAGTATTTACATTCTTATATTCAAAGAAAATCAGTAATATCTTTAAAAACTACAAGTCCTTTTCTATCAGCTGTGCACCGTTATGGTGTAAATATAACCTATTATCTACCAATTGGATCAAATATAAAAGTCAGCCGAATTACTATTGATACTGCAAGGAGACGTATTTTGTGAAAAGAAATTGAAGATGTTGTTTAATTGTTGATATATTTATGATCCACGTCAAGTATTCAGTTTTGGCGGCAGTTCCTCATGTTTGTCTAGAAGTCTTCTCATCAGGGCTCTATAAATAAAGAACTACGGCAGATGTATAATATTTAATGCAGCCGAACCGTGTATTACAATGCCGTTATGTGATGACTTCCAAAGAGAAAAGCAAGAACACTCTGAATTAGGTATTATTTTATTTATTCGTTTTCGGATATCACAACTTATTAACACCATATCCCAGCGTTTATTGCGGCTAAAACATCCAATCAACGAGCTTCAAGCTGAGGATCTTGGGTAATCAGTTCGGTGGGTTTGTGGTGTGTATCGCTCGAAATGTCCCGTCTGTTTCCAGTGACTTTATTTACGGCTAAAAAGCCCAAGATTATAGAATTAAACGAATAAATAAAAACAAGGATAATTGTGTGTTATGGTTGAGTAAATAACAGTGTGTTATTTAGAAAATAATAACAAATTAGAAGGAAAAGATTTTAAAAAATACAGATTTCAGTATTTTGAGGCTCTAAACCCCATTTATTTTCCTCACAGACGGGAAAAAAGTCCGACATTATACGATTTAAAATAAAAACAAATAAATAAAAAGATAAAACACTGGCATGTAATTTACGTTAGAATAAATAGAATGGTTTTGAATAATAGATGATAGTAAAACGTCACTTTACAGCCCCGCCCACTTTTGGGGAAACCAACGCTGTCATTTGAACGGCGATCAAGCCTGAAGCCACAGAGCTCTTCTTTTACTGTCCTTTCTTCATAGAGGAAGTACAGAAACAAGTAACTCTGGATTTGTTTTAATCTTTGAGGTGCAATAAACGACACAGCAGCTTTTTGTCATGTTAAAACTATTATTTTCTGCCTCGCTCATGAGAGTAACAGCTGCCGAAATTACAGCCTCGCCTACTGATTTTAATTTAACCATATATCGAGCCTGATTCTCGATTTCAAAGGTGTGCTCTAAAATGATATTTATAAATGACTATTATCATTATTATAAGCAAGGCAATAAATGGCAAAGATATGTAGAAAATAAACGTATTTAAGATACGTTCATAACGAACGTAACGTGGGAGAAAATACGTTTCTAGAAGATATGTAGAAAATAAACGTATTTAAGATACGTTCATAACGAACGTAACGTGGGAGAAGATATGTTTCTAGAAGATATGTAGAAAATAAACGTATTTAAGATACGTTCATAACGAACGTAACGTGGGAGAAAATACGTTTCTAGAAGATATGTAGAAAATAAACGTATTTAAGATACGTTCATAACGAACTTAACGTGGGAGAAGATATGTTTCTAGAAGATATGTAGAAAATAAACGTATTTAAGATACGTTCATAACGAACGTAACGTGGGAGAAGATATGTTTCTAGAAGATATGTAGAAAATAAACGTATTTGAGATACGTTCATAACAAACGTAACGTGGGAGAAAATACGTTTCTAGCTAAACGTAATTGAGAATGCAGTTTAGTTCTGTGGGAACGTAATTTTTAGGAGACAGGGTTGTGTAGTTCACTGAGCGGTTTCACACAAACAAATGTGTAACTTCACAGTTTTACGACACATTTTAATTTTTTTGACTTGTAAAATGTTCTTTTAAATTGACAAACATCATATGTGTCATTCGTGGCACAATTCAAACGGGATCAAAAGATAACCTTTCTCTCTCCATTGACTTCAATGTATAATTTTCCGCTTCCGGGGTCCCATGGAGGCTTTCGGAAGGGGAGAGACTTCGCTTCTCGGATTGCCAGGTCTGCACGGATTCGGTTTGACATGTTGGACACGTGGAAGTAAAGTGCATAATGCACAGAGGGGCAGGCAACACATAATCAGAGTCTTTACTTAAGTCAGGGGTGTCCAAACTACGGCCCGCGGCAGCGGGGCCGGATTCATTTCAGAAGTGGAGGGGCCAAAAAGTGCGTGAGTATGTGCAGACCTGGCGCCAGAACAAATCTAAAGGGAGGGCATATGATTTTCATGGGAGGGCACAACACCGTCACGTGCTGCGGGCCTGCGGCCCAATATATATCAAACAGCGAGGCCAACAGCAGTGCGTAAAGACGCACACTTATCGCAAATACATACACAAATAAAGGGCAACATAGAAACCACTTTTGAAACATTGTGTGCGTGGCAGCACAAACACTGGTAAATCACGAGCAAGGCACACTGGTTAAGGATGGCAGCTTCCTCATCGCTGCACTCGGAGAGAAATAGACGGAGACAATGAACTGCTGTTAGCTCTATTATGGCATTGTGCATGTCGTGGGAGGTGTGTGCTGTGTGGGGAATGCTTTCCATTATTTTGGCCAACTCTGCATCTTTGTACTGCAGCGTATCAAACAGCGATAGGAAGAGCCCACTGCCTGACTCGGATATGCTGTGGAGTGAACCGTGGTCACCTCTGAGAGGGAGTTGGTTGACAGCTAAACAAGCTATAATATCAACGACAGCTGACACGTAATAACGGCTCCGTGCAGCTGATCTGCACCAAAGTACTAATTTCCTTATTTGTTTCCTCGCGTATCTGTCTCTCTCTCTCTCTCTCTCTCACTCTCACATGAAATGTGTTCTTTTGATGCGGCATGCCTTAGCAGTCCTTTATCAGTCTGTAATGCGTGTTTCCAGTCGCAAAAACCTTTGACAGTAAAAGCCGCATCAGATGAAGATGTATTGACTTTAAACTGTCTCCAGGGGAAACAAAAGGCTGCGTCTGCTTTTAACGAATCTTCAAGCCATGGTCTGTTGTTGTACCATGCGCTTCTTTCCTGAAAACAATCTCCCTGGAAAACGATCCAGTTTCACCTGTTGGGTTAATTAACCCCAATATCATCTGGGGCTCTTGGTCTTTGAGCGGTTGCTGGCCAATAGTACCTGTTGATGTGCTGCAAGGTAGCGTGGAGGCACCGGCACGGAGCAGGAGGAGGATGCTGGCGGGTGTGGTACAGGGTGGCAACGCAGGTGGTGATGGTAGGGGCAGTGGCACAAGGAGCTGTGCCTCGGAGGAAAGCGTTGGTGGCGGCCGCCTTGATGAGTCAAGGCTTGGGCTCGCTAACTCAGCCCCGGGGTTTGCCGAGGTCAAGCTTGTGACATTAAGGCGTGCTGCTGCAACGGCAGGTGCAGGGTTGCCAGCAGCTGCATCGGCTGCAGCTCTTTCATCGCTATTTCGTTTTAATAAATCCTTAGACCTTTTGAGCCAATTTCTGATGTCCATTTTGTAATTCAAACAGGAGTCTACAGAATGCACAATAAACAAATCCAGAATAGGCGGCAGAGTGTGACGCTGTGATTGGTCTAAATGTGGACGAATCACAAATCACAACAGACACATGAATTTATTTGACGTAGCTTGCGATTTTTTAGTTACTATCTGACATCACATACATCGTAGCATAAAAGTTCACAGTTTATTTATAACAAAAATAAATTAAAACATTTTTATTTTTATTTTTATAAATAATAAAAATCGTGTTTATTGGGGGAGGGCAAGAATGTCAAATGGGAGGGCCTGGCCCTCCCTGGCCCTCCCACGGCGCCGGGCATGTGTATGTGACATAGTCTACTTGCCAACCCTCCCGATTTTCGCGGGAGACTCCCGTTTTCCTCCCGGGGTCATATTTATCCCGCATTTCTCCCGATTTCTGACTAAATCTGATTTGTTTCATTCTAACATAACGCACCAAATGTTACTTTTTCCACTCGGACTTCAATACAGCTACACCATTGTTTGGTTTCCATGGTAACGTGCAGGGCCGCCCCTGGCCAACTTGGGGCCCCAAGCGACATTGTGAGATGACGCTCCCCCAACTGACAGGAGTGAAAACATTTTTTTTGGGAACAAAGTACTTTGCAAATATAATTCCTGTTTATTATTATTATCAACACAGTTACTTTGTATACAGTGAGGTAAATGGTAAATGTGCATGTACGTCTGCATTTCCTGCCAAATACTAGCCTCAAAAAGATTAAAATATAATGAATGCAAATAAACTACTTCTACTAATAATCATAATCAATTCAATAATATAAATACTATATTATTTTATTATAATATAGTTGTAATATAGTCAAGACAAAACATGCTTATGACATGCTCAAAAACTGATATTTCTTAAATCTGTATTCTAGTTCCCTCTGTCAGCAATGTATCAACAACTACACACACATTGCTATCAGTATTTCTCTGTGTTGTGGTTGACATGATGATGACTGTTAGGAGTTAAGGGGAGAGGCTTGAGGGTCACCATGATGATGACTGTTAGGAGTTAAGGGGAGAGGCTGAGCGTCACCATGATGATGACTGTTAGGAGTTAAGGGGAGAGGCTGAGCGTCACCATGATGATGACTGTTAGGAGTTAAGGGGAGAGGCTGAGTGTCACCATGATGATGACTGTTAGGAGTTAAGGGGAGAGGCTGAGCGTCACCATGATGATGACTGTTAGGAGTTAAGGGGAGAGGCTGAGCGTCACCATGATGATGACTGTTAGGAGTTAAGGGGAGAGGCTGAGCGTCACCATGATGATGACTGTTAGGAGTTAAGGGGAGAGGCTGAGCGTCACCATGATGATGACTGTTAGGAGTTAAGGGGAGAGGCTGAGCGTCACCATGATGACTGTTAGGAGTTAAGGGGAGAGGCTGAGCGTCTCCATGATGATGACTGTTAGGAGTTAAGGGTGAGAGGCTGAGCGTCACCATGATGATGACTGTTAGGAGTTAAGGGGAGAGGCTGAGCGTCACCATGATGATGACTGTTAGGAGTTAAGGGGAGAGGCTGAGCGTCACCATGATGATGACTGTTAGGAGTTAAGGGGAGAGGCTGAGCGTCACCATGATGATGACTGTTAGGAGTTAAGGGGAGAGGCTGAGCGTCACCATGATGATGACTGTTAGGAGTTAAGGGGAGAGGCTGAGCGTCACCATGATGAGGACTGTTAGGAGTTAAGGGGAGAGGCTGAGCGTCACCATGATGATGACTGTTAGGAGTTAAGGGGAGAGGCTGAGCGTCACCATGATGATGACTGTTAGGAGTTAAGGGGAGAGGCTGAGCGTCACCATGAGGATGACTGTTAGGGAGTTAAGGGGAGAGGCTGAGCGTCACCATGATGATGACTGTTAGGAGTTAAGGGAGAGGCTGAGCGTCACCATGATATGACTGTTTAGGAGTTAAGGGGAGAGGCTGAGCGTCACCATGATGACTGTTAGGAGTTAAGGGGAGAGGCTGAGCGTCACCATGATGATGACTGTTAGGAGTTAAGGGGAGAGGCTGAGTGTCACCATGATGATGACTGTTAGGGAGTTAAGGGGAGAGGCTGAGGGTCACCATGATGATGACTGTTAGGAGTTAAGGGGAGAGGCTGAGCGTCACCATGATGATGACTGTTAGGATTTAAGGGGAGAGGCTGAGCGTCACCATGATGATGACTGTTAGGAGTTAAGGGGAGAGGCTGAGCGTCACCATGATGATGACTGTTAGGAGTTAAGGGGAGAGGCTGAGCGTCACCATGATGATGACTGTTAGGAGTTAAGGGGCAGAGGCTGAGCGTCACCATGATGATGACTGTTAGGAGTTAAGGGGAGAGGCTGAGCGTCACCATGATGATGACTGTTAGAGAGTTAAGGGGAGAGGCTGAGCGTCACCATGATGATGACTGTCTAGGAGTTAAGGGAGAGGCTGAGCGTCACCATGATGATGACTGTTAGGAGTTAAGGGGAGAGGCTGAGCGTCACCATGATGATGACTGTTAGGAGTTAAGGGGAGAGGCCTGAGCGTCACCATGATGAAGACTGTTAGGAGTTAAGGGGAGAGGCTGAGCGTCACCATGATGATGACTGTTAGGAGTTAAGGGGAGAGGCTGAGCGTCACCATGATGACTGTTAGGAGTTAAGGGGAGAGGCTGAGCGTCACCATGATGATGACTGTTAGGAGTTAAGGGGAGAGGCTGAGCGTCACCATGATGATGACTGTTAGGAGTTAAGGGGAGAGGCTGAGCGTCACCATGATGATGACTGTTAGGAGTTAAGGGGAGAGGCTGAGCGTCACCATGATGATGACTGTTAGGAGAGGATTAAGGGGGAGAGGCTGACGCACCATGATGACTGTTAGGGAGTTAAGGGGAGAGGCTGAGCGTCACCATGATGATGACTGTTAGGAGTTAAGGGGAGAGGCTGAGCGTCACCATGATGATGACTGTTAGGAGTTAGGGGAGAGGCTGAGCGTCACCATGATGATGACTGTTAGGAGTTAAGGGGAGAGGCTGAGCGTCACCATGATGATGACTGTTAGGAGTTAAGGGGAGAGGGCTGAGCGTCACCATGATGATGACTGTTAGGAGTTAAGGGGAGAGGCTGAGCGTCACCATGATGATGACTGTTAGGAGTTAAGGGAGAGGCTGAGCGTCACCATGATGATGACTGTTTAGGAGTTAAGGGGAGAGGCTGAGCGTCACCATGATGATGACTGTTAGGAGTTAAGGGGAGAGGCTGAGCGTCACCATGATGATGACTGTTAGGAGTTAAGGGGAGAGGCTGAGCGTCACCATGATGATGACTGTTAGGAGTTAAGGGGAGAGGCTGAGCGTCACCATGATGATGACTGTAGGAGTTAAGGGGAGAGGCTGAGCGTCACCATGATGATGACTGTTAGGAGTTAAGGGGAGAGGCTGAGCGTCACCATGATGATGACTGTCTAGGAGTTAGGGGAGAGGCTGAGCGTCACCATGATGAATGACTGCTTAGGAGTTAAGGGGAGAGGCTGAGCGTCACCATGATGATGACTGCTAGGAGTTAAGGGGAGAGGGCTGAGCGTCACCATGATGATGACTGTTAGGAGTTAAGGGGAGAGGCTGAGCGTCACCATGATGATGACTGTTAGGAGTTAAGGGGAGAGGCTGAGCGTCACCATGATGATGACGGTTAGGAGTTAAGGGGAGAGGCTGAGCGTCACCATGATGATGACTGTAGGAGTTAAGGGGAGAGGCTGAGCGTCACCATGATGATGACTGTTAGGAGTTAAGGGGAGAGGCTGAGCGTCACCATGATGATGACTGTTAGGAGTTAAGGGGAGAGGCTGAGCGTCACCATGATGATGACTGTTAGGAGTTAAGGGGAGAGGCTGAGCGTCACCATGATGATGACTGTTAGGAGTTAAGGGGAGAGGCTGAGCGTCACCATGATGATGACTGTTAGGAGTTAAGGGGAGAGGCTGAGCGTCACCATGATGATGACTGTTAGGAGTTAAGGGGAGAGGCTGAGCGTCACCATGATGATGACTGTTAGGAGTTAAGGGGAGAGGCTGAGCGTCACCATGATGATGACTGTTAGGAGTTAAGGGGAGAGGCTGAGCGTCACCATGATGATGACTGTTAGGAGTTAAGGGGAGAGGCTGAGCGTCACCATGATGATGACTGTTAGGAGTTAAGGGGAGAGGCTGAGCGTCACCATGATGATGACTGTTAGGAGTTAAGGGGAGAGGCTGAGCGTCACCATGATGATGACTGTTAGGAGTTAAGGGGAGAGGCTGAGCGTCACCATGATGATGACTGTTAGGAGTTAAGGGGAGAGGCTGAGCGTCACCATGATGATGACTGTTAGGAGGTAAGGGGAGAGGCTGAGCGTCACCATGATGATGACTGTTAGGAGTTAAGGGGAGAGGCTGAGCGTCACCATGATGATGACTGTTAGGAGTTAAGGGGAGAGGCTGAGCGTCACCATGATGATGACTGTTAGGAGTTAAGGGGAGAGGCTGAGCGTCACCATGATGATGACTGTTAGGAGTTAAGGGGAGAGGCTGAGCGTCACCATGATGATGACTGTTAGGAGTTAAGGGGAGAGGCTGAGCGTCACCATGATGATGACTGTTAGGAGTTAAGGGGAGAGGCTGAGCGTCACCATGATGATGACTGTTAGGAGTTAAGGGGAGAGGCTGAGCGTCACCATGATGATGACTGTTAGGAGTTAAGGGGAGAGGCTGAGCGTCACCATGATGATGACTGTTAGGAGTTAAGGGGAGAGGCTGAGCGTCACCATGATGATGACTGTTAGGAGTTAAGGGCAGAGGCTGAGCGTCACCATGATGATGACTGTTAGGAGTTAAGGGGAGAGGCTGAGCGTCACCATGATGATGACTGTTAGGAGTTAAGGGGAGAGGCTGAGCGTCACCATGATGATGACTGTTAGGAGTTAAGGGGAGAGGCTGAGCGTCACCATGATGATGACTGTTAGGAGTTAAGGGGAGAGGCTGAGCGTCACCATGATGATGACTGTTAGGAGTTAAGGGCAGAGGCTTGAGCGTCACCATGATGATGACTGTTAGGAGTTAAGGGGAGAGGCTGAGCGTCACCATGATGATGACTGTTAGGAGTTAAGGGGAGAGGCTGAGCGTCACCATGATGATGACTGTTAGGAGTTAAGGGGAGAGGCTGAGCGTCACCATGATGATGACTGTTAGGAGTTAAGGGGAGAGGCTGAGCGTCACCATGATGATGACTGTTAGGAGTTAAGGGGAGAGGCTGAGCGTCACCATGACGATGACTGTTAGGAGTTAAGGGGAGAGGCTGAGCGTCACCATGATGATGACTGTAGGAGTTAAGGGGAGAGGCTGAGCGTCACCATGATGATGACTGTTAGGAGTTAAGGGGAGAGGCTGAGCGTCACCATGTGTTATGTAAGCCAACTAGACAGACAGTGTATCTCTCTTCCTCCTGTACATCAGCAGATAAAGGCATCACATACTTGAATGAATGGTAAATAAAGAATGCTGGAAATAACTGCATCTCCATTAGCCTGTATGCTCTGCAGAGACTGCCTTCTTCATGTCCTGAATTGCAGCTGATGTTTTAATATGGCAATTAGCAATTTGACTTATACAACATTTGCAAGTTGTACATTTGACTCATACAATAACCCACCTTCGAGTGATGCTCTAGTTTCTTCATGGTGTTTTTCCCTCTTGCTTGCTCCGGACTGAAACTGTCTTTTCACCGACATCTCTTCACCTGCACTAGTGGCCGTATCAAAGCCGTGATTTGTCAGATGTCGATTCATTGCAACGGTGTCGGGTTACAGACGTGCTCCTCTTGTCACCTCTCACTCTCGCGGGGGGGGGGGGGGGCAGAGAACTGAGTGGAGAACTGCGCACAGCAGCTGAGGCCCTCTGGTCGGGGCCCCCTGCGCAAGGCGGGGCCCCATGCAGCCTGCGTGATTGGCCTGTAGGGAGGGGCGGCCCTGGTAAAGTGTCTCTTTAGTAGCGCGAGCAAATGAAAGTCTGACCCCCAAAACACACCAGGAGCGTCTGCGTCGTGTTACGGCCGCGCCGCGGCGGTCGTAAGGATCGCGGCCACTCTAGTCAATGGGTGCTATTACACCACACGCGGCGTGTTACGGCTCAGACGAGTCCCAGAAGCGGCTCGGCGCAGCGCTTCTCTAAAATTAGGATGAATCCTATTTTTGCCGCGGCGCAGCCGTAAGGTAAAGTCGGGCAGACAGCCCCCCCCTAGCAGGAAGTGGAAAGGTGAGCATCCGGGCCAGGCCCATCCCCCCGTAGTCTTTCAAATAGGAGAGAGAATACCTGCCAGCGTTCTCCTCCGGTTTACAGGCACTGTAAATTATATATATATATAGAATAATTATGATGATGAATTCATATTTTTTTACCACTAAAATACAGCAACACATCTTTGATTCATGTCGTTTATAACTGGAATATTACAATTATTATTAACTGTGTCTGTAGTCTACAACACAACAAAATAGGAAATAACAACAATAAACACGATTTAAACAGACACAAACATAAACCATTTAACTAGGCTACGTATAGCCTACTTACTTGTAGAAGTACAAATGTCCAGGAAATATTCCAAAATCAACAACAACTGTGAGGCTGCACACACGACGCTCCGCTTCCGCAATGTTTTGAAACGCGTCTGGTGTGTGTTGTCGCAGGAGGAGGTCGCAGCGTGGCGCAGCCGCAACGTAACGCGGCGCAGACGCTCCTGGTGTGTTTTGGGGGTGAGGCTGCAGCCACACGAGGACAAAAACGGCCGTTTGCGTTACTGTTTAGTGTCATATAGACCATTCGGCCACACGAGGACGACCTCATACGGCACTAAACGACTGAGGAAACGATAACGGGTCCCAAGGTGGATAGAACGGCATACGCAACGCTCTGGGGGGTCAAACAGCTCCGTGTGTGCGCCCTATACGATCATTTTCTGATAATGATTGCGCAATAGCCCCGCCTCTCCCCACCTCTACTGCTCACCTCCGCGTACCCCGCGCCATTGCTGATGTGTTTCGCAACCAACAACAACAACAATGGCGGATCGCAGAGTTGCTATCGTGCTACGGACGCTACTGACCATGCTACAGTTCTTTGTGCAACATCTACAGCAGACTTACACATCCAGGGGGGATCTTACTCGCTGCTTTTGTGGATATGTACTGCAGCTTCAGCGATCATTTTCTGATAATGATTGCGCAATAGCCCCGCATCTCCCCACCTCTGCTGCTCACCCCCGCGTCAAAGTAAACTGCACACTGAATTCAGATTATTTATCTTTCTCTCGATATGGACATAAACGCGAGAGAAGTGTAATCTGACAGGACGGAGACACCTCTCAAACCTAAACTAGTTATAAATATGTTTATTTTTACTGTCGGCCGGGTCACTCATTACTGGATCAGCTGCTGCATGAAACAGACACTGGCGCTGTCCGAAGAGAGGGAGGAAAAAGAGAGGCTCCGTGTATTTTATTATTATATTATACAGAGTCGTTATTCATTTGTTTTAAAGCTCAATAAATAACTAAGAAGACCTTTGACCGGCACTTTTATAATTTTGTCGGAAGATTTAAACTTTAATTCACGTTGACTGGCGAAAAACTCTGCCCGGTTCCCTCGGCCCCCACCGCGGAGAATAAACAGAAGGGCAACCATGACAACCATGCTTCTTCGCTGCTTTTGTGGAGGAAGTTACAGCGCCACGTACAGGCTCCTGCATGTACTGCAGCTTCTCCAGCGGTTGGAGCTAAACGGAGCGGTCTCGTGTGGACAGACACTATCCGGATAACTATTGCGTGTGGACGGAAGCTTGTTTGCGATTGCGTTTGCGTTAATCCCATGCGTTTAGCCGTTTTCGTCCTCGTGTGGCCGGGGTCTGAGAGGGTCTTCAGGAGGAAGATAGTCAGAGAAAACAGAACAAGAATGGACAACTCAACCCTCTGCTCACTCCTTTCCTGTAAATTAAACTATACAGACCAGCCCACACATATGACAGCGCAGTTGCTCATTCCATCTCTCCTTGTTTCCTGCTACGCTCTTGTTTGACAAGCTGAATGTTGACTGGTGTTTGACTGAAGTAAGCTCTGTGAAAAGTTCCAGTTATTAACTCTGTATTTACAAAGCTGTCATCCCCACATTTGGAGAAAGTTACAAGCCGTTTGACAGCATCACATCTGCATATTTCACAGAAGGCTCGTTTAGTGGTTTTGCAAATAATTAACCACTCTCTGTTTTTGTACCATTCTGCATTGAAGTACCTTCTCTTTGCCCAAATAAGCTTTTATTGGCCAGTCTCAATGTCCCGACAACAAACCTCCATGCAGTCGGAACCAGCCTGTTTCGGTTCAACGATGCCGGCGGCGGCGGTTTTGACAGCCTCTGCGGCCGCAGAGCTGCTGCTGGGGTTCATCTGGCTGCGCTGGTTCTATGGTTGAAGGACCAGGCTCCGGAGCTGGTTCTATGGTTGAAGGACCAGGCTCCGGAGGTGGTTCTATGATTGAAGGACCAGGCTCCGGAGTTGTGGATGTCAGGGATGTGACATTCAAGTTGTTAAATTTCAGCTTAGTTTGACTGTATTTTGTTTTCTTATGCGCCGGTTCTTCTGACATGTTTGCAAGTTTATAGATCAGTGGTTCCCAAAGCGCGCAGAATTTTGTAATCCTTGGTGGCACTGAGGAGAGGGCCACTCGCAAGTCCTGTTCAACAGAGAGCCGTGACCTCCTGTTGTTCTTCATGTAAATCATAGTAGAGAACGCCAACGCCAACGTTAACGATGGGGTCGTTACTAAAAAAATGTAATATATTACATATTACTTTTAAAAAAAAAGTAATATATTACACTACTTCGTTACTATATACATAAAGTAACTCGTTACTTTACTCGTTACTTTACTCGCCGAGCACGTACGAACTGCGCATGCCTGACTGGCAATAACTTTCCTTACCAGCAGGCGGCGGTAGTGTGTATTTGTCATTCAAAACAGGCAGCAACCGGAAGACAGAAGAAGAACAGACTACGTGATATAAACAAACAACAAATAGCGTGTGCGGTAGCTTCACCTTAGCATGTGTTCTTTGCAGGTGCTTGTTGAGGTTTGACCACGTGGTGTTTCCAGCAGTGGATAACAGCTTCTGGCCTGGACACAGTTTGCACCTCACCGTCACATTCCTGTCTATTCTTCGGACGAACTCAAAATAATCTATGGATAGCCTACATCTCTCAGCATCCATATGAAACAGAACTGTACACAGATTTACTTTTTCTTTATGGATATTTTACTAATCACTCCCCTTTTAAACTGTATTCTTGTGTTACTGTCCTATAGTATTTCATACCCGTTTTTCATTTATTCTCTTATTTTTTTAATAACTATAGGCTAATGATCATATAAATGTGTTCCTCGCAAATACTTGTTTACATAAATGGTGACCAAACCGTTTGAGACCCACTGAGATAACTTACACTAAAGTGAACTATCTAAACACTGAGAGAGTCCTTACCTCACTGAGCTGATGTTATACGATCCTCTCAGTCTGACAGGAGAGGACTCTCCTCCACCTTGGTGTAGAAACAGCTCTTTATATCCGTTAGCATAGCTAGCTAACCAGATGATAACAACAACATTCCACGTTACCGCTCGCGCACTCACAAAATGCGATCGTGCCACACACACACAGAGCCGAGCTTGAATGAAACACAGAGACCCAGAAGTAGGCTACTTGTACTGTATATCATATTATTTTCGATGGCTTTACTGTATAATCAATGTAACAGATGAACAGATGGCCACCGGCTTTCATCTAAACACACAGCCACGTAATGATAACAAAACAAAAGTCGGGGGTCATTGGTCAAGCAACACACCAATCAGAGAGGCCCGCGAATGACCCTCCATGACGCCGACCCTGCCTCCACCCCTCGAAAGTTATCGCTGACTCAGCCATGTTTATGCAGCACTGCACGTGGAGATGTGGACGTGCAAGTCGCGCAGATTACGTACATATAAACCTACAAAGTACTGATATAGTCAATTAAAAAATAATTATTTTTGTGTAGTTGTATATTGCAATAATAACGTATGGTTGTCACAAAATCCCACGGCACACCCGGACTTGCCTCACGGCACAGCAGTGTGCCGCGGCACACCGTTTGGGAACCACTGATCTAGCCTATCTAGGTTAACGGCTGACACACACTGAACAACGTAACACATAACGTAAACAACGTAACAAATAAACACATCTAAGCTTTGTTATTGGTTGTAATGTTAATGGATACATTTGAATGGTGTGACAATGTCCTATTTGATTGGATTAAAATGTACATATTCTTCCTGTTATGTCTGCCTGCTGTATTTTACCTAATGCAAAGTGACCTGCTCCATCGAAATCAGTCGCATTGATCCGAAGACACATTTTGAGTTGGAAAGAGGAGATTCCTAGCTTTCTAATGATATCAGGATTGTTTTTGTAGCCTACTATATTAAGCAAAATATGTCACATTATATAATGACCGTCACCGAGTCATCATTTTGAGAAAAAGGCCTTTAAAGTTTCCTCTTCTCTGGATCGATCTGATTGATTATTAGCGGAGCAAATGATCAAAGTAGTACGGAGGGAATATATTTTCGTTTGGATTACTGGTCTGGGGGGAGCCCGCGAGTGTGTGTGTGTTGTTGGAGATTTGGAGGGATAACTGGTCCGCTTTTCAAATCTCCGCGCGTTCCTATGAAGCTGGTTATAATACAGGAAGGAATCCATATCTACAAAGTAACCGTTAACAATAATCTACTTTAATGGCAATATGACAATGCAATACAATCATTACAATACAACATGATATATTACAGTTATATTGTAATGCTTAAGGAGTAATGCCGGCTTACTCCTGCCCTGGTTCGCGTGCTGCGGACATCCTTTCGCTCGAGGCAGCATGCGAAGAGAGACCGAACGCCAGGGATCCACCGGATATATACCAGAGTAAGAAGGAGGGGTTAGGGTTTAGGTCAGCTGGTCATCTTTTCAGGTCATCTCATTGGGAGACGCAACGCTGGCCAGCAGGAAACCAAACAGGCTCACTTTACAACAAAAGGTCTCAAGGCCTGCATACCTACACCTCCCCCACAGAGCAATAAAACCCTGTTTACTCCAACCAGCCCAGAATGTTTATAGCCATTTGTAGTCCTTACATTTATGAAAGGATAAAACAGAGAAATCAATATAAAACACAAACACAGGTATTGTTTGAACAGTATTCACTTAACTGCTACTATTGATAACCACCAGAGAAACCCAAGGGACCTCTCTTAATATCACAACCACTGTAGCTCGTTCTAAGTTGAATGCAAATCAGGACATGCTCTCACCTTCCCCCATCTTCCTTTGTCCTCAAAAACACATGTCAACAGGCCCCAAATGCAGCTCACAGTTTTACCCAAATTATTCCCATTTTAAGCTTATCCATAGTTTGCTAACATGAATAAATACAAATATAACTCTACAAATCCCCCTTTTTATCTCCTTCTCCAGAGATAAACTTAGACTGGTATTTTGAAATATACCCACTGTCATTCTTTTCTACTGTGTCCATAAATCCATCCGAAGCTGGTATTTAGAGTACTTGAAACCTTCATGGAGACAGAACACCACTTTCCATGGCAGTGAAGGAACCATGAGGGGGTAGCTGAGTGCTAGAATCATCAGCCCCCCCCCCCTCGGAGGAATAGCCCACAAGGACAGCTAATAGGGAGGGGGAGATGCAGCTTTCCCTTCACGGGTAGAACTGATCAGAGCGAAGTAGACTCCTCTGCTGCCTCGACAAGTCCCCTGTGCCGTCCTGGCTTGCCGTGTCTTTGTCCCCCCAATCCGCTGACAGCAGCTTCTGGGCTGCCTGCTAGAGAGATGTCTTCCTCCTCCTCGTCCTCCGGCCCGCTGATGGCGGCTTCCGGGTCGATGCTGTAGAGATGTCTCCAGGGTCCTGCTCCTCCAGTCCGCTGCTTCCGAGTAGTCCACGTCTGCCAGGGCCACGTCCGTCCTGATGTCGTCCCCTGGTCCTAGCAGGTGGTTTCCCCGCCGCACACTGGCTCCCGTGGTACGAGCTGTCCCCCTTTTCTCCCAGGCAGACGGCACAAGAGGTCCGCTGGGTCACTCGGTCGGGGTCGGAGAGCCTGGGGTTGAGCCACTTTGTCCTGATGACTTTCAGCCAGACGAACTCTGCTGTCGGCCTCGTGCTTCTCGGGTCCCCCTTTTGGCGCCAGCGACCTGTGTGGAGAAATCTGATACAACTCCCTCAAGCCTACGCTCAGCTGTTTTGACCCACTTGGAGCCTGTTGGTGGGGTGTCTTGAAACAACAGCCGTCTGTGAACAGGTTTTCCAAATTAATTGTAGACCTCCTATCTGCCAGTGCAGCTTCAGAATCTTAATACTTGGATTGTGCCAACTAAATAAGAACCTCAACATCTTTAGGTAAACTAAATAACATATTTCAATAGCTCTGAATTTCTGACAAGCATCCGTGTCTATCTTTAAATGAAATCCTATTTAAAATCCAAATATAATATGAACTGCTAATGTTTCTGGTAAAGAAACACACTAATGTTATGGATTCAAAAACAACCAAAATCACGATGCTAACAAAGTGAATGATTTCCTGGTGATACTGCTTCTACCTGTCAGTGCTTAGATATTATCACGCTGAAAAAATGAATACAGAATTCCAACAAACTGTCATCAAATGTCTTTCTATTCTAAATTTAGATGAAATGTATATCCCCATAATGACCTAAATAATAAAGTCTATGGCTTTTACTTCTGTACCAGGCTAGTTACATGATGTTGTCTAAATTAAATTCTGTCTCAATACACTACTATGTTTTAGCTTTAACTGTAATATGTTCTTTCTACATTTCAAACCTCAGTTGCTCTAATGTCTGTTAAAATATTACAAAATTGTTTCATTATCACAGGTCAACTTCTTCGGTTTCACAGTAGCCCCTTGGCCACTGCTTCTTTGTTACCTGCTATAATTCAAATCAATATTTAGAAACATCTCAACCTTCATCAAACAGTATCTTATCCCCAGATATGGAGCAGGTTAATTACATTCAATGCTCAGTTTGAACATCTGGGTTGGGGCGGAAGGTTTCTGTCAATCCTTAAAAGAAAAATTTAAATTGTGAATTTTACAGCCATGTTGACATTTATACCTTATACTCACTCCCCCTTTTTACACATGAAATCATGTGTAACAAAACCCTGTAATGGGAGGGGAACAAAAACTGTCAGGTAATTGGTTAGGGACATAACGAACATTATTTTAAATTTGACATCATTATCATTATTTCCACAGTGAACACTTCAGTGAAAAGAAGTGTTCCTCTCCGTCCTTCAGGCCTAAATGAAACAGAATCTTCAGATTTTAGTTTTACATTTGCAAACCGCCAACTCATGTGAGAGGAAAATATCACATGTGCGGTTTCCCCTTTTAGTGGAATTTTTAGGAAACCTCTCGTTTCCCTTGGAGCTCCAAAATAATATGTTAGTCCAAAAACATGCTTGGTTAGTTATTGTTTTAGAATCATGCAGTTACACTGATCACATGCCGGCATTCATTCACACTCACACTGTCTGGTTGTCATGTCAAGTTTGGTCAGGTTCACCCCAGAGTCAGTCATCCACAGTGCCTTGTCAAGTTACACTGTCGGTCAGGGTCAAAGGTCAGTTGGTCTCCGTCTTTTTTGGCCATGTGTCGTGCTCTGCAGAGACTTTGACATTTCAGCCTAGGCCAGTATCCTTTGTCTACAAAAATATGTCACGATTTCAACTATAATTTTCAAGATGATTCTCACTTGTCATTGGGACTTCTGCCTCCCACTTTTCCTGAAACTTGGTACAAAACTCACTTCCTTCGAGTACTACTACTACTGCAATCCATTTACACCTAATTAGTATTAAAATGTCTAATGATCTATTTCAGAAACTTGTGTACATAACTATTATCTTGAGTCAAAACATTACTAGGATCTGTGTCGCTCTGCATTTCATACTCATTTATCTTTAATTCTGGTCTACTTAAAAAACGATGTTAAACTCTTTTAGCAGTGTGTGGAACCTTGGGTGTCCGAACATGCAACAATTACTCCCTCCTTTATCAAGAATTTAAAACCGAAGTCTGGTAATAACTATGCTACAATGGTGAAACCAACACTTTAGATTGGAATTTAATATGTGGCTTGGCACTAGCCATTAATACAAACAAAGATTTGTCCTATAGAGTGGTTCCTAAAACTATCCTTATAATGGTGATCAATATTGTAACCAATGAGATCGCTACTTCATTCACACGTGAATAAAAATGTCTTAAAGAATGATTTGTTAACATGATGAAAATATTGAAGAATATGGTTCTACTCTGTCAGTGTGTTTTAGGATGATTATCATTTCACTTTAATAGTTTCCTCTTTACTGCTATTTTTAATTTACCAAATGATTAATAAATCTTTCTGTCTTTACGTATTTATGAAGTTAATTCAAGTTATTTAAATGTGCGTTTCGTGAATAAGTGTGTTTATGTGTAACTCACTCATTCCCGTTCTCCTTTCCTCCTCCCCTGGTTTTCTCAAGCCGTGACCCCGGCCTCCTCACTTCTAATCGACCATGCCAACTCCTCTGATTCTGTCTGCTCTTCAGTCCATCAGCTGTTGAATCCATCCACTGTAACTTTTGTAGGCCGCCATTGGCCCAGTCACATCTGCAGCCCCATCATGCCACTGTTGTTGCACTCCTCCTTTACAGTCTCTCTGCTGTTTTTATGGAGGGCGGATTCTGCTCTCATGTCTATTGTGCCAAATCTCGCGGCGCAGTTTGGAACTTCATGTCCTGTTTGAGGGACCGATGAGAGTTTGCCTCTTTGTCAGCATGCTGGTTTGGTTCTGGATGCCTCAGGTGGAGATGGTTCTGGATGCCTCAGGTCGTTGTTGGTTCAGCTCTGGTTCTCTGTCTGTACGATGGAGAAGGAGGAGTCTCCTGTTGGGTTAGGTCTTTTTGTCTGCTTGGAGGGTCGGGATCAAAGCCTTTCTAACTCAGAGGGGGAGTCCAGGTCTCGGTACACATTACCTATAAGAAGTCTTGCACACTGATGTCAAATAAATCCAACCCTTTCCACTCTGTCTCTTTCTAATCATACTATCTGTCTTAGTTGTTAAATGCCATCTAAACAACATAATTAATGTCTACTAATGATATTACAAAAACTCACTCCAAAAATTGTCTCATCCATTGTTACATATTTACCCAACACAACTCTGAAATACTTACATGTTTCCAGCATCACATATTCCACACACTATGAAAGAACATCTCCATATCTTCTCTCATTTTAAATCCCACTGTTACTTTGAACAATAGTAAACCTGCAGAGCACACCAATCGGATCACAGTAATGAAATTTGAATCAAGTGTAGGCCTATGTCTTAACATTTATTTATATTGTCTAAATTCCTTGTCTATGATGTGCAAACAGTTCGAGTGTAAAATGTGTTTTGCACAATGTATTTACACTCTACAGATTCTTGAGTTTACTCATCTCCTGGTGCTGTCGTTGTAAAAAATGTTCAATCCCTTATTGTTTTGTACCAGTTTTCCAAAATCAGTTATAATTAATATACTGGGAACGTGCTTCCCGTCTTCAATACCGGCCAGCAATGTAATGATTAAACTCTAAGCTCGCAGAAGTTTCAAGGGTGTGATACCCCCCTTTCAGCCACTAGATGGCAGCAGCAGAAGTTTCAAGGGTGTGATACCCCCTTTCAGCCACTAGATGGCAGCAGCAGAAGTTTCAAGGGTGTGATATCCCCTTTCAGCCACTAGATGGCAGCAGCAGAAGTTTCCAGACAAAGGGAAACGCTCTCCCTCGATTTAATATATAACAGACCTCTGGCTTTAAGCTTTCAGCATTGGTCTGTTATTTAAACCCCAGTTTTAAACGGCGACCCGATCTGATATATCGAGTTTCCAGGTTTTGTCGTGCAGGAATCAAACCTCGCATCCAAACAAACTGCCCCGTCTCCACGCCACTCAGGAATAAGCTACCTGCAGATCCACGCCAAACTGCTCTATTTTACGTCACGCAGGACTTTCGTCTACCTGTCGATCAACGTTTACGTTTTGTATATAACTTTCCTAACATAGTAAAATATGCATTGTATATTCCATTTAAACTTTAAAAACACTGTGAAACGCCTACAGACAATCCTAAAGTTTTAGCGTATCCAATTACAGACAGGTGATTTTCATCGTCTGCTTACCTTATTTGCAGAGTTGCAGAATCCTGCTGATTGTCTGAGATGTTTGAAAGCGTCTGAATTCTTCCTCAGCTTCGTTATATCTAGACGTCGGGTCACCATTTTGTTGGAGATTTGGAGGGATAACTGGTCCGCTTTTCAAATCTCCGCGCGTTCCTATGAAGCTGGTTATAATACAGGAAGGAATCCATATCTACAAAGTAACCGTTAACAATAATCTACTTTAATGGCAATATGACAATGCAATACAATCATTACAATACAACATGATATATTACAGTTATATTGTAATGCTTAAGGAGTAATGCCGGCCTACTCCTGCCCTGGTTCGCGTGCTGCAGACATCCTTTCGCTCGAGGCAGCATGCGAAGAGAGACCGAACGCCAGGGATCCACCGGATATATACCAGAGTAAGAAGGAGGGGTTAGGGTTTAGGTCAGCTGGTCATCTTTTCAGGTCATCTCATTGGGAGACGCAACGCTGGCCAGCAGGAAACCAAACAGGCTCACTTTACAACAAAAGGTCTCAAGGCCTGCATACCTACACCTCCCCCACAGAGCAATAAAACCCTGTTTACTCCAACCAGCCCAGAATGTTTATAGCCATTTGTAGTCCTTACATTTATGAAAGGATAAAACAGAGAAATCAATATAAAACACAAACACAGGTATTGTTTGAACAGTATTCACTTAACTGCTACTATTGATAACCACCAGAGAAACCCAAGGGACCTCTCTTAATATCACAACCACTGTAGCTTGTTCTAAGTTGAATGCAAATCAGGACATGCTCTCACCTTCCCCCATCTTCCTTTGTCCTCAAAAACACATGTCAACAGGCCCCATATCCAGCTCACAGTTTTACCCAAATTATTCCCATTTTAAGCTTATCCATAGTTTGCTAACATGAATAAATACAAATATAACTCTACAGTGTGTGTATACGTGTGTGTGTTTGTGTATTTTTGCATTTGTTTCCCGGGGGAAAACTCTCAGGAGAAACACCGGCTGTTGTTATGCTTGCTGTGACGTCAAGTTACTCCGTTCTCCGCTTGTAATTATGCCGAAGCTTCAAAGCTATATTTATCATCTGAATTTGCCGAAACAAGTTTAATATTCTGAAAGCCAAGACTTTGTTTATTTGAAATCAGATGAAAACAAACTGTAACGGACCCTGCGGTGTTATCTATGATTACTATGCCTTACATTCATAATGTCAGCGGAGGGAGGGGAAGCGGCGCTGTGGAAGAGCAGAGTTGCGAGTGAGAGGCGAGCTGTGTTCTTCCCTTTACAAGCTTCAAAAATGCCTGTAGC
Organism: Gymnodraco acuticeps; assembly: GCF_902827175.1. Taxonomy (NCBI): domain Eukaryota; kingdom Metazoa; phylum Chordata; class Actinopteri; order Perciformes; family Bathydraconidae; genus Gymnodraco; species Gymnodraco acuticeps. Next base: position 179,597 of record NW_022990243.1, on the reverse strand, counting down.
TAATGAGATTGAATATAACAATAAAAAATAACAAAATATACACAGATCAGATGGCTTTCTTTTTAGATGCGACTTTAGAGTAGAGGGGAATTATTGAAACGGGATGTGTACAGTGTTCCGCGGCATCCGCTGCTGCGAAAATGTGGGACAGGGCCGTAAAGTGGGGGGGGGGGGGGCAATGCCCCCTGGCCCCCCCGCTTCCGGCGCCCGCCCCGCGGACCATTTTGAATCGGCCCTCACTAAGCAAATAAAAAAAGTATAATGACTTAAGTAGCATAAACTTCAGCTTGTCTTACTTCTTAAATAGATATGTTCAAATATATTACACAGTATTCATGTGTTAATACTAGGGCTGTCAAGTTAACGCGTTAATAACGCGTTAATGCAAAAAAAAATTAACGCCACTAATTATTTTAACGCGATTAACGCATGTGTATTTTTTTTCCTCGGCCGCCCCGTAGCTTCAGAGCGCATCGAGTCTAAAATACCATCTACAAGCTGATGCTGACAGCCCCGCTCCTGCCGCCCGCTTGTGGCAGACCACACTTCCACGCTCACCGGCAGGCACCGACTGGCTATTGGGAGGACCGGGAGGGTGTGTGTATGTGTGGCCCGAGCGAGCGAGAGAGAGACCTTACGTGCATTGTTGTTAGCATCTGGTGCTAGCTAGCTGCGCTAACGGATATGGAGCTGTTTAAATGAAAACAGAGGAGCGACATTTCGCCACAACTGCGCAGAGCACTTGACTTTATGCAGGAAGCCAGACAGTGGGACATTGTACGCAAAGTCAGCACACTCAGCACGGATAGTGTGCAACATGATTGCAGCGTCCAGGCAGCTGTATTATTGAATGAGAGAGGTTCCAGGTTGAATTGAGGCGAATATTTTTAATGTTCAGAGTTTGTTGTGTTTAATATTCATGAGAATATTTGTCATTGTTAAAATGATAATAAACATTAGCATAAAGCATATTTGTCCACTCATATGTTGATAACAGTATTAAAAACTTGAAAAATATTCCTCTAAGGTACATTTAGAACAGATAAAAAATGTGTGATTAATTTGCGATTAATCGCGATTAACTATTTTAATCGACTGACAGCCCTAGTTAATACTGTGTACAATGTACCTTGAAATATAGTCTTCATATTACATTACATTTCATTTAGCTGACGCTTTTATCCAAAGCGACTTACAATAAGTGCGTTCGACCAAGAAGATACAAACTTGAAGAAAACAGAATCATATAAGTACTGTTACGGTGAGCAGGAATCAGGACCCAAATGCAGAACTAACGAAAATAACTCCTTTATTTCAAGGCTACTGGTATACAAAAAAACAGAGACAGAACGTAACACTCACCGATGAACTGGTCATTTACACAAGACAACCCGACAAAGAGACAGAAAACCCAGAACTTAAATACACCCAGGACTAATCACATAAACACGAGACAGGTGAGGAGGGAGGAGAAAACACAGAGGTACCAGGTGAACACAATCGGGTAATCGCGGAGGGAAACAGACAGAAAGCAAAGAGGCAGGAAACGGGGGTGAACACTTTACAAAATAAAACAGGAAACCCAAAGATAGAAAAAGACGAGAAAAACACCAACACAGACAGATCCTAACAGTACCCCCCCCTCAAGGGACGGATCCCAGACGTCCCAAAACAAAACAAAAAAAGTCCAAAACCCCAAGCAGGGTGGGTGGAGGGGGTCCGGAGGAGGGACGCATCACTAAGCCACCAGGGTGGGTGGAGGGGGTCAGGAGGACGGGACTGAACTGACCGCCCAGGGGCACGGCAGAGGACCAGGAAGGGGTCTCGGGCGGACGGCCCGGGGGCAAGGCAGAGTCCAAAAAGGGGAATTCGGGCGGACGGCCCGGGGGCAAGGCAGAGGACCAGGAAGGGGTCTCGGGCGGACGGCCCGGGGGCAAGGCAGAGTCCAAAAAGGGGGACTCGGGCGGACGGCCCGGGGGCAAGACAGAGTCCAAGGTGAGGACCATGGAGGGGTGAAGGCAGCGGCAGGAAGAGTCAGGGGGCCGGGCCCGAGGGCGAAGGCAACGGCAGGAAGAGTCAGTGGACCGGGCCCGAGGGCGAGGACCGCGGCACTCAGGGGGCCGGGCTCGAGGGCGAAGACCGCGGCTCGAGGGGGGCCGGGCTCGAGGGCGAAGACCGCGACTCTCAGGGGACCGGGCTCGAGGGCGAAGACCGTGGCTCTCAGGAGGCCGGGCAGAACCCGGTGTCGGCCGGACAGGAACCGGCGCTGGTGGGACAGGCCTCGGCAGGATCCCCCACGGAAGAGGACCAGGAGTTGGCAGTCCCCGGCAGGAGGGCAGTCGGCGGGACCCCCAACGGGACAGGACACAGGATTGGCAGGACCCCCGGCAGGAGCGCAGTCGGCGGGACCTCCAACGGGACAGGACATAGGGTTGGCAGAACCCCCGGCAGGAGGCCAGTCGGCGGGACCCCCAACGGGACAGGACATGAGGTTGGCAGGACCCCCGGCAGAAGAGCAGTCTGCGGGACCTCCAACGGCCCAGGACATGGGGTTGGCAGGACCCCCGGCAGAAGAATAGTCGGCGGGACCCCCAACGGGACAGGACATATGGTTGGCAGGACCCCCGGCAGAAGAGCAGTTTGCGGGACCTCCAATGGGACAAGGCATGGAGTTGGCAGGACCCCCGGCAGAAGAGCAGTCTGCGGGACCTCCAACGGAACAGGACATGGGGTTGGTAGGACCCCCGGCAGGTGAGTAATCAACGGGGCCTCCAACGAGACAGGACAAAGGGTTGGCAGGACCCCCGGCAGGAGAGTAGACGGCGGGACCTCCAACGGGACAGGACAAAGGGTTGGCAGGACCCCCGACAGAAGAATAGTCGGCGAGGCCTCCAACGGCACAGGACAAAGGGTTGGCAGGACCCCCGGCAGGAGAGTAGTCGGCGGGGCCTCCAACGGGACAGGACAAAGGGTTGGCAGGACCCCCGGCAGGAGAGTAGTCGGCGGGACCTCCAATGGGACAGTACATGGATTGGTAGGACCCCCGGCAGAGGAGTAGTTGACGGGGCCTCCAACGGGACAGTACTTGGAGTTGGCAGGACCCCCAGCGGAACCTCCAACGGACCAGGACATTGGGTCGGGACTTGAGACGTGACTCAAGGGGGAACTCGAGAGGGGAACCAAGGGGGAACTCGAGAGGGGACTCGAGAGGAGACTCGAGAGGCGAACTAGAGAGGGGACTCCTGAGGGGACCAGAGGAGGAACCAGAGGAGGAACTAGAGGAGGGAACTCGAGAGGGGACTTGAGAGGGGAACTAGAGAGGGGACTCGAGGAGGGACTAGTGGAGGGACTAGAGAAGGGACTAAAGGAGGGACTAAAGGAGGGACTAAAGGAGAGACTAGAGGAGAGACTAGAGGAGGGAACTCGAGAGGGAACTGGAGAGGGGACTCGAGAGGGAACTTGAGAGGGAACTGGAGATGGGACTAGAGAAGTGACCTGAGGAGGGACTAGGGAAATGACTAGAGAAGGGAACTCGAGAGGGGACTCGAGAGGGGAACTAGAGAGGGGACTCGAGGAGGGACTAGAGGAGGGACTAAAGGAGGGGACTGGAGAGGGGACTGGAGATGGGACAAGAGATGGGACTAGGGAATTGACTAGAGGAGGGACTTGAGTAGGGACTAGAGAAGGGACTAGAGAGGGGACTAGAGGAGGGACTTGAGATTGAACTCGAGAGGTGACTCGAGAAGAGACTAGAGAAGGAACTTGAGAGGAAACTGGAGAGGGGACTAGAGAGGGGACTAGAGAGGTGACTAAAGGGGAAACTGGAGAAGGGACTAGGGAAGTGACTAGAGGAGGTACTTGAGAAAGGACTTGAGAAAGGAATTGAGTAGGGACTTGAGAAGGGACTAGAGAAGGGACTAGGAAAGTGACCTGAGGAGGAGCTAGGGAAGGGACTAGAGAAGGGACTATGGCAGTAACTACAAGGCTCACCTGTGGAGTAACTACAAGGCTCACCTGTGGAGTAACTACAAGGCTCACCTGTGTAGTAACTACAAGGCTCACCTGTGGAGTAACTACAAGGCTCACCTGTGGAGTAACTACAAGGCTCACCTGTGGAGTAACTACAAGGCTCACCTGTGGAGTAACTAAAAGGCTCACCTGTGGAGTAACTACAAGGCTCACCTGTGGAGTAACTACAAGGCTCACCTGTGGAGTAACTACACAGCTCACCTGTGGAGTAACTACAAGGCTCACCTGTGGAGTAACTACAAGGCTCACCTGTGGAGTAACTACAAGGCTCACCTGTGGAGTAACTACAAGGCTTGCAGCATGCAAAAAGTTAACTGTCTTTCGTTGTCTCAGAATGTGTAGATAACGTAACGTACGTGATTACTGCTACTGGGAACTGAGTTAAAAGCTCTAACTGTGGCAGACTTATGTCATTTATGTTACATAACATCGTTTGATGTGTTGACGTGTTGTGCTTACCTGTTTCTCAGCTGGCTGTTGACCTGCATCTTGGCAACTGTTGCTGGTGCCACACAAAGACGACATCTCCTGTGAGAGAACATTGACAACATGATGCAGATGAGATAATAGAGGCAAGAACAAAAGAGAACTGATTTACGGCTCTCACTAAATTCTTCTCATTCCTTTACCTCCTACACGTCAGTTGAGAACAAGCCACAGATTGTTTTGATGGGAGGAACGATGGGCAGGCTCAAAAACCTCAGATGCCAATATTGATTTGAACTTCTATTAAAATGCAAGAGTACTCAAAGGAAAAACCTTTAAGCTAAGGCTTTTTTCCAATAACATAAAAGCAAATGTGGACTTGACTGTGGATTTGATTGTAACATTTACAAATAAAAGGCTAATGATGTATGGTGTGATTAGGGTAACACATAAAGCAGAACTACACATGCTGGCTATTGTGTTCCCCAACACGTTCTCTCTGGCACGTCTCTACTGGGAATTGAAGTTTTAAAAGACGTTTTCGTTTTTCCCACAATTAGAAGTTGCCAGTATTAAACTGTGTACAGCCCTGGAGGTTTAGGCGATAGGAAACACATTGGTGTTATCAAATGTAAAACATATCATTAATAAATGGGTGAAAATCGCTTGTGTCCATAATGCGCAGTATTAATATATACCCACATGACAGCTCATTGTTACTTTGTAATTCTACTCCACTACAATTCAGAGGTTAACCTGGTATTTTTACTCCACTACATTTATTTGAGTTACTTTGCAGATTCTGATTAATGATGTGAAATATAAACAACCCTTAAATCAGACTTTAGTTCCACCTGAGTACAATTCAGGGAAGGTGATTGTCAAGTGCCAACAATCAGGAGAGATATGTTACGGTGAGTGAAGCAAGCAGGACCCAAATGCAGATAACGCTGAAAAAAGCCTTTATTTCAAGGATAAAATAAAAATAACTTGGACAAAACAGAACTCTCACCGGTGAACTCATTCACAAGCAAAAGACGAACCAACACTGAACACAGGAAGGGACAAGACTAAATACAGGGAGGGGTAATCACGAGACGAGACACAGCCGGGCAGGGGAGGAGAAACACAAGGGCAACAGGTGAACTAAACACCTCCAGCATCTCTCCCTAAAATGTGCACTTAGGTTATTTCAGACCTCCAGGACAGAGACCGGGAAAATCATCTCTCTTTGGCGGCTCACAGACCACCAAAGGACGGACTAATGACCTCCAGCATGTCTCCCTCACATGGGCACTTCCATAACCTTGCACACCGTGAGTGCCCGGGTACCCGCACTTAAGCACTCCCCCACGGACTAAACCCAGATATTCACACCCACCAGAACCTCGTGCCCCTGGTAACCCTAAAAGGGGGGTGGATTTTGTGGTGCTTTTCTGTCCGCACATCAGCATCCATATTCGTCCTTCTTCACGGCACCACCACCCCCCCTTCTGGGCTGGAGGTTCAAACACTTTAACTTTTTTTGACCGGAGTCATCCCATGTTAATTTTGTCCAAAAACCGGAGCATTCCCTCACCCCTGTCTTCGGCCCCCTGAGTTTCCCCGCCGCAGACTTCCCTGCTTTGTTGCTGTTCCCCCGGGCCGTCCGCACGAGTCCCGCTTATTGGCCTCTACCTTGCCCCCGGGCCGTCCACACGAGTCCCCCTTGTCGGCCTCTGTCCGCCTGAGTCCCTCCTCCGGTCCCCCTCCACCCACCCTGCTGGATATTTTGGACTTTTTGATTTTCCCCCGCTCCGTCTTGAGCGGGGGGGGGGGGGGGGGGGGGGGGGGGGGGGGTAGTTTCACAATCTGTCTGTGTTTTGTCTTGTCTAGATGTCAGTCTTTGGTTTCCTGTTTTATTTTTTTAAAGTGTTCACCCCCCGTCTTGGCTGTTGCTTCCTGTCTCTGTGTTCCTTCCTGCCTGATTACCTGATTGTGTTCACCTGGTGCCCCTGTGTTTTCTCCTCCCTCCTCACCTGTGTCTTGTTTGTTTCATTAGTCCTGTGTGCATTTAGGTTCTGCTTTTTTTTTTTTTCTGAACTGAGGCTGTGTGTGATCCATTATTCCTTTGTCTCACCATCAGACATCATTCATATGAATACAGAACAAGCTTTCAGTTCAGCATGGATAGGTGAATGGAGAAGACACCGTGCAGTCTGTTTGCTCCTCTAAGCCTCTCCTTTTAAAACTCTCTTCTTATGTTCACTTCTAAACAGAGATAGGTGTCAGAAATAATGTCATACTCAACCTTAGAGTTTCAGGAAGCAGAAGTCACTCAGCATCATGTGTTAGCATGAAGACAAAGAGAGTTATTATCAGTGACACCACATGTAGCTGCTAGCATGCAGAGCTAACGGGGCAGGCTGGACTCACAGCACCAGGTGGTTCTGCTCCTTCCTGTCCTCAAGTGGACAAAGGAGTTCATTAGAAATATCAATCTGGAATAATGAAGGAGCTCCCCACTGCTCTCACTGTCACTTCATGCCCTAACATCGGAGGAAATATATCACAAGTGGCATCTAGAACACTTTCATTCATGTTTACAGTATTGAGGTTACCTTTGTTTTTAATGATTGTGTTTACTAGTTATTTTAAATGTGTTTTTTAAGGTTCAAACATCTGTCCAGGGACTACAGGTGTAAAAGAGCCTCTTGGCTAACTCTGGCACATTTACAGAAATGGTTCTTAGTGTGCAATGTCCCTCTTAAATAAATAATATGCATACAAATATATTCTGTTTAATCCTTTACTAGGAAATGTCTACAACAGTCGGTGGCACAGTGATGGATACCTGGAAGCCTCCTGCACAACGATTTACTTATCGAGACCTGAGTGGATGCAGAGGCGCAGGTAAGCTGGTCTGGGGGTTCCCAAAGAAAGGGATCCTCTAAGTGAAATGTGATATTAAAACATGTCTATCTTAAAATCTGCCTGTAGTCACTGAAGTGTAATATCATTACCTCCATTCTCCTCCAAGGTGGCGCTGTAATGCCGGGTTCAGAGATGCCCAGCGCAGAGCCCTGCTCTGTTGAACTGTGTTCTCTGTCTGCAGTCCTCGCTAATGTCACAGCATGTGAGCCCGAGGAGGTTTGCCAAGCGGACAACACGTAAATATGTGCTCTTTCTATCAGGAATAAAGGTCTGACTGATTTGAATAAAGTGTCCCATGTGATCGAACCCTCCATGAGAGAGTGAGGATATTATCCACCTGAGGATTATTGCAGTTATTGATGAATCTGTCAAATGAACAGGTAACTGGTCCAACATTGAGAACCAACCGTCCCAACTAACACGGCTCTCATTTCAGTGGAAAGGGCTTTCAAGTCCATCCATTATTGTTTCTGATCAGCTGGGGAACGGTTCAGTCTATAAATCCTAAAAAACCTTCTCCACTTATTTCCCATTGCACTTCTTTGCCATGGTGGGCCTCGTGATGGACACTTTCTGAAAAGAGATCCAGATGGATGCACAGCGTCTCGGTGTGTGTGCAGTGTTCCTATAAAGTGATCCTTTGACCTCTCCTCCATGCTTTACACATGTTTCAATCCTCCGAGGCCAGCTCCATCAGTACTGTAGTGCTGCGTCCATAAGACCAAACCGCAGATATCCGGGTTGTCCCAAGTAGAGTTGAGCATTACCCATAATGCAACAGAATATCACTGTATGGCCTGTTTTATAAAATACTTCAAGATGTTTAGTATTCCACACGTATTTATGAGAGAGATATTATTATATTTGTACGTGTTTCACCAACACATCCTCACTCCCAGATCGGCCTATGTTGACGTTATGTCAAGTTCCCTGTCGGCTTTTTCCAACGCAAGGGGGGGGGGGCCTTAGCGGCCATTTTCAACGCAGGGGGGGGGCCCTTAGCGTCCATTTTCAGCTTTCCGGGATGTCCATAAACTTCTATATAGCTCCCTAAACGTATGTTGTAGACGACTTGAGATCGCGAGCGAATGCTACCCGCCGTGGGCCATTCTCTGCTGAAGCATACGTTGCGAGACTGCATTGCATTAAAAACATTATGCTCTCTATATATTGTCTTTATTATGCTTTAAATAGTGTCTCGGGCTTTGGCTATAGGGCAGCTCAAAGGATTTTGTCCGGCCGTTGTGAAAACTGCTTTGTTTATTGTCCTTGTTCATCCTCACTCCCAGATCGGCCTATGTTGACGTTATGTCAAGTTCCCTGTCGGCTTTTTCCAACGCAAGGGGGGGGGGCCTTAGCGGCCATTTTCAACGCAAGGGGGGGGCCCTTAGCGTCCATTTTCAGCTGCTTTGTTTATTGTCCTTGTTCATCCTCACTCCCACATCGGCCTATGTTGACGTTATGTCAAGTTCCCTGTCGGCTTTTTCCAACGCAAGGGGGGGGGCCTTAGCGGCCATTTTCAACGCAAGGGGGGGGGCCTTAGCGTCCATTTTCAGCTTTCCGGGATGTCCATAAACTTCTATATAGCTCCCTAAACGTATGTTCTAGACGACTTGAGATCGCGAGCGAATGCTACCCGCCGCGGGCCATTCTCTGCTGAAGCATACGTTGCGAGACTGCATTGCATTAAAAACATTATGCTCTCTATATATTGTCTTTATTATGCTTTAAATAGTGTCTCGGGCTTTGGCTATAGGGCAGCTCAAAGGATTTTGTCCGGCCGTTGTGAAAACTGCTTTGTTTATTGTCCTTGTTTTTGTTTTAAATAAAGCATTTTCAATCGACGCATGCCAAACATGTGACGTCATATGATGCGTTGCATCTGCGCACAGGGAGCAGGGAGACCCCGAGCTCCGTATTCCCCGTATTTTTTAAAGAGAGATTTTCAATCACAGGCGCGTATCAAACGTGTGACGGATATGGTATTAAAAGAGGTAAAAATCACTACATGTCTGGGCATGTTGAGAGCTGTACATACACACAAGGGGAGTCAGTCGGTTCATAAGAGCCAGCATGCGGGAATATGGGATTTGTAGTCTTTCTCGTTGCGTATTTTTCATAGTCTTATATTTCAACAGTTTTAAGACAAACTGTGACTTTTTTGACTTGGAAATTATTATTTAAAATTGACAAACATCATATGTGTAATTCGTGGCACAATTCAAACGGGATCGAAAGATAATCTTTCTCTCCCCATTGACTTCAATGCATACTTTTTCCGAATAAGGTGGAGTAATCCGGAAGGGGAGGGGCTTCGCCTCTCTTCAATAATAACGCGTGTGTCGCGTCAAACTTATTAAAGTCCTTCGATGAATAAGGTAAGAGCTTCATTCGTAATTTGTGCATAATCTGAGACGACGAAACCCATTAAATATACACCAAAACTGTTATTAAGTCCAGTCAGCAAGTATTGTAAGCACCTTAAGAAGAGCAAGGTAGTCGATTTGTGAGTTTGTGAATCCTTTTAAGACATTAATTTAAAATACAACTTACTGGACTATGCTAGCTACCGGCTACTAGCCATTAGCTATTATTCCTTAGCTATTAGCTCGTATAATTTTACATGTTAATAAGGTATGACTGAGTGAATTGACTGAATGACACCCAATAAGAGCAGTCCAAATGATTATTCCTACATGTTTATGACAGATGTGTATCTTATGCACAGCCCTTCAAATATAGTGTTACTTTTATTTGTCAAATATAATCATACTTTCCCTTTACTTATCCCACAGAGGGGACATTTACAGACATTTAACCTTAATTAAGAAGAGGCATGCATACATTTAAGATTAAAAAAAAAAAAAGACAATTTATGAAACTACACATCCAGGTTGAACACAAAGATAGTGTAAAAGAGGGGGACCCAAGTTCCCATCAGCAAAAACACGTGGGTTTGCTATCCTGGCTCCAAGATGGTGGAATGAGCTCCCCATTGACATCAGGACAGCAGAAAGCTTGCACATCTTCCGGCGCAAACTGAAAACTCATCTCTTTCGACTCCACTTCGAGCGATAGAACTATTAACAAAGCACTTATATACTAATAAAGGGCTGGCTTACCTAAAGCCAGTTGAGTAGCACTTGAAATGTTTTAGCTCTATGAAACCTGATGTACTTTTATGATTCTGTTTTCTTCAAGTTTGTATTTTGTTAGTCGAACGCACTTATTGTAAGTCGCTTTGGATAAAAGCGGCAGCTAAATGCAATGTAATGTAAAAGGTACCTTGGCTCATTTTCTAAATATTGTTTCTCTTCTTTCCACACAGGTCTTTTGAAGTTGATATACCCCTGTGATACCCCTGTGATCTGCCATTCTATCACCCACCCAAAGGCACTTTTAAGAGCCACATTTGTTTTCTCAATCCGTCCTTTTCAGTGTGCCTTGTCCTTACCTGTGTTGCTGTCTGTGTATCTCTCTCTCTCTCTCTCTCTCACTTTTGTATATTCTCTCTCGCTATCTGTGCTTACTCCTGTTTTGTCCATCTCTTTGTCCACTTTTGCTTTTCTATTTTTGTATATATTACTGTTTGTCTGTCTTGGAGATATGACTCGACCAAAGTTACGGCCGTGCCCTGCTTGCCAGACTCTTAATAAGGCAAGCATCAAAATGTGTACTGTCTGTTATGGGACCCTGTCAACAAAGACGAAAATCATAAAAAAGGCAGCGACCCTGGACGGCAAATGGGGGCAAAGAGTGGTTAGAAATCGAAACGTTAACCGCATCATTGATTCTGCCCGTATTGCAGTAAGTCAAAATGCTCATAGCTCATTAATGTCTGCTAAGTGAAATTAAGCTTTATGTGTTTAATATATCATAAGACAATATGATCAGGCTTTTCAATAAAAATACATAGTCTCATTTTCATCAGTTTCTGTCATCCTGCAGGGATACTTTTTACATCTTTGACTTGATTTGAACAAATAAATATTATTTAAACAATTAACTCGTCTAAATAAGCATTTCGGCTACTACAATATTGATATCAGGGTTTTTAGTCAAAAGTCCAACCCCAGGTAGAAGCCATCTCTACCTATGTATTATGTTAAAGAGCAACAATAGTCAGTGTTTCCTATCAAATAATAATCCTGAGTATAATAATAATAATAATAATAATAATTATCAAATAATAATCCTGAGTATAATAATAATAATAATAATAATAATTATCAAATAATAATCCTGAGTATAATAATAATAATAATAATTATAATAATAATAATAATCTCATGACTTGTCCCACCTCGCCCTCTTCTTCTCCATCCTCAGCCTCAACAAACATGCCACCACCACAGACATCTTCACCCAAAAAGGAGTGGCCAAAGAAAAAGAAAACAGTTGGTAAGTTTAGCATTGGAAATATTACTGCACACCCTATTATTACATTCGCTTCCTGCCAAATTTGACTTGTTACATTTATCGGGTACTAAAACCAGTTTTCCTCACATCACCAGGTCTTTGAATTTGTAAGCCTGAACACAGATTGTTATTCTTTAGTTATTATTTGTATTCTTTAATAAATAAACAATAAACTTGACTTTGACCTATTTGGCGTTATTTTGGAACACCATGGTTAATGGCAACCCCTAACTTAACCTAAGAGGGTTATGATGATTCCAGCACAGCACAATGTGTTGGACTCATATTTGATTCAGCCATCAAACATCACATTCATGACCTAATAAACGTGTTTTGTTTTTTTGTTATTTAAGGTTGCCGCAAATGTAACCTTCAGAAGGTCTTCCTCTTTGAGAAGATAATTGGAAGAAGAATGAATGGGGTAAGATATACAAGGCTTAATTGTATATATTTTCTCATTAACTCATTCAGGCCTTTACAAGAAATACTAAAAGTAATATAATAAGTAATATCCAGTAATTGCTTAAAATGATAAATGATTGTTCCTTGTGTGTTTTATGTGTTTGTGTAGGGAAAAGCAGAGTGTGAAATATGCTGGTTGCCTTGCTCTGTGTGGTAAGAAGTAGTAAATATTGCATTTATACATATTTGTATTGTTTTTTAAACCTTTGAGGACAAAACTGCGTGTTGTTTTCTGCCCTCTAAAATCCAACATAGTGTTGATTACGTAACCAAAGTATTACAAAAACGTCCCTATCTTTGTAGCATCAAAACAAAAGTAGCACACAGAAAAATATGTATTAGCTACAGTTCCTAAGTTGGGGACCCCTATGGCAGTTAAGTATGCTCCTTTTTTAAATCAATGATAAAGTGCTGTTTGCCTGAGTTAAATAGGGTTGTGTTGGGATTTATTCCAGGAGCGCTAGCCGTGACGATAAAACAACATTAAACTTGGCCGCTGTACAATAGCTGCCCACTGCTCCTAGTACTAGGATGGGTTTAAATGCAGAGAACACTTTTTCCCTGTGCATGTATGTGTGACCATTAAACAGGGTTTCATCCTCCAATTATATATGTAAAGGTCCCATGTCATGCTTTTCCGGTTATTACCCCGTCCCCTATGTAGCGTGTTCTGCATGTAAACGGTCTGCAGCGTCACACACCCTCAAAGTACACCCTTGTAGCGAGGTAAAACACTAACACAGAAAATACCTGTCTATGCTGCCCCAGAACGCCTCGTTGGACATTTTTCTTTTTCCATTTTTTTTTCTTCCGGGGCAGGTTGACGTCACTAAGTCCAAATGGACCAATAGGCACACAGCTATAGAACAATAGGCACACAGCTATAGAACAATAGACACACAGCTATAGAACAATAGACACTCAGCTATAGAACAATAGACACACAGCTATAGAACAATAGACACACAGCTATAGAACAATAGACACACAGCTATAGAACAATAGGCACCACAGCTATAGACAATAGACACACAGCTATAGAACAATAGACACACAGCTATAGAACAATAGACACACAGCTATAGAACAATATGCACACAGCTATAGAACAACAGACACTCAGCTATAGAACAATAGACACACAGCTATAGAACAATAGACACCACAGCTATAACAATAGACACTCAGCTATAGAACAATAGACACACAGCTATAGAAACAATAGACACACAGCTATAGAACAATAGCACACAGCTATAGAACAATAGACACCAGCTATAGAACAATAGCACAGCTATAGAACAATAGACACACAGCTATAGAACAATAGACACACAGCTATAGAACAATAGACACACAGCTATAGAACAATAGACACACAGCTATAGAACAATAGACACTCAGCTATAGAACAATAGACACACAGCTATAGAACAATAGACACACAGCTATAGAACAATAGGCACACAGCTATAGAACAATAGACACACAGCTATAGAACAATAGGCACACAGCTATAGAACAATAGGCACACAGCTATAGAACAATAGACACACAGCTATAGAACAATAGGCACACAGCTATAGAACAATAGGCACACAGCTATAGAACAATAGACACACAGCTATAGAACAATAGACACACCTATAGAACAATAGGCACACAGCTATAGAACAATAGGCACACAGCTATAGAACAATAGCACACAGCTATAGAACAATAGCACACAGCTATAGAACAATAGACACACAGCTATAGAACAATAGGCACACAGCTATAGAACAATAGACACACAGCTATAGAACAATAGACACACAGCTATAGAACAATAGACACACAGCTATAGAACAATAGGCACACAGCTATAGAACAATAGAGAACAATAGACACACAGCTATAGAACAATAGGCACACAGCTATAGAACAATAGACACACAGCTATAGAACAATAGGCACACAGCTATAGAACAATAGACACACAGCTATAGAACAATAGACACCACAGCTATAGAACAATAGGCACACAGCTATAGAAACAATAGGCACACAGCTATAGAACAATAGGACACCAGCTATAGAACCATAGGCACACAGCTATAGAACAATAGGCACACAGCTATAGAACAATAGACACACAGCTATTAGAACAATAGGCACACAGCTATAGAACAATAGACACACAGCTATAGAACAATAGACACACAGCTATAGAACATAGACACACAGCTTATAGAACAATAGACACACAGCTATAGAACAATAGACACACAGCTATAGAACAATAGGCACACAGCTATAGAACAATAGACACACAGCTATAGAACAATAGACACACAGCTATAGAACAATAGACACACAGCTATAGAACAATATGCACACAGCTATAGAACAATAGGCACACAGCTATAGAACAATAGACACACAGCTATAGAACAATAGGCACACAGCTATAGAACAATAGACACACAGCTATAGAACAATAGACACACAGCTATAGAACAATAGGCACACAGCTATAGAACAATAGGCACACAGCTATAGAACAATAGACACACAGCTATAGAACAATAGGCACACAGCTATAGAACAATAGACACACAGCTATAGAACAATAGACACACAGCTATAGAACAATAGACACACAGCTATAGAAACAGACACTCAGCTATAGAACAATAGACACACAGCTATAGAACAATATGCACACAGCTATAGAACAATTGGCACACAGCTATAGAACAATAGACACACAGCTATAGAACAATAGGCACACAGCTATAGAACAATAGACACACAGCTATAGAACAATAGACACACAGCTATAGAACAATATGCACACAGCTATAGAACAATAGGCACACAGCTATAGAACAATAGACACTCAGCTATAGAACAATATGCACACAGCTATAGAACAATAGGCACACAGCTATAGAACAATAGGCACACAGCTATAGAACAATAGACACTCAGCTATAGAACAATAGGCACACAGCTATAGAACAATAGACACACAGCTATAGAACAATAGGCACACAGCTATAGAACAATAGACACACAGCTATAGAACAATAGACACACAGCTATAGAACAATAGACACACAGCTATAGAACAATAGACACACAGCTATAGAACAATAGACACACAGCTATAGAACAATATGCACACAGCTATAGAACAATTGGCACACAGCTATAGAACAATAGGCACACAGCTATAGAACAATAGCACACAGCTATAGAACAATAGGCACACAGCTATAGAACAATAGGCACACAGCTATAGAACAATAGACACACAGCTATAGAACAATAGGCACACAGCTATAGAACAATAGACACACAGCTATAGAACAATAGACACACAGCTATAGAACAAAGAGGCACACAGCTATAGAACAATAGGCACACAGCTATAGAACAATAGACACACAGCTATAGAACAATAGGCACACAGCTATAGAACAATAGACACACAGCTATAGAACAATAGCACACAGCTATAGAACAATAGACACACAGCTATAGAACAATAGCACACAGCTATAGAACAATAGACACACAGCTATAGAAAATGCACACAGCTATAGAACAATAGGCACACAGCTATAGAACAATAGACACACAGCTATAGAACAATAGGCACACAGCTATAGAACAATAGGCACACAGCTATAGAACAATAGGACACACAGCTATAGAACAATGGCACACAGCTATAGAACAATAGGCACACAGCTATAGAACAATAGACACACAGCTATAGAACAATAGACACACAGCTATAGAACAATGGCACACAGCTATAGAACAATAGCACACAGCTATAGAACAATAGACACACAGCTATAGAACAATATGCACACAGCTATAGAACAATGGCACACAGCTATAGAACAATAGACACACAGCTATAGAACAATAGCACACAGCTATAGAACAATAGGCACACAGCTATAGAACAATAGCACACAGCTATAGAACAATAGACACACAGCTATAGAACAATAGGCACACAGCTATAGAACAATAGCACACAGCTATAGAACAATCACACAGCTATAGAACAATATGCACACAGCTATAGAACAATAGACACTCAGCTATAGAACAATATGCACACAGCTATAGAACAATAGGCACACAGCTATAGAACAATAGGCACACAGCTATAGAACAATAGACACACAGCTATAGAACAATATGCACACAGCTATAGAACAATAGACACACAGCTATAGAACAATAGCACACAGCTATAGAACAATAGGCACACAGCTATAGAACAATAGGCACACAGCTATAGAACAATAGGCACACAGCTATAGAACAATAGACACACAGCTATAGAACAATAGGCACACAGCTATAGAACAATTGGCACACAGCTATAGAACAATAGACACACAGCTATAGAACAATTGGCACACAGCTATAGAACAATAGGCACACTCTGCCAGGGCAGACTCCTGAGCTGCTCGGGAGTCTGCCCCACGAGGCCCCAGGAGCGGACAGTGTGAGGTGGATGTCCCGCTGTGTTTCCCTGGATGCTGGATATACACCAAGTGCCGTGATAAAACCACGGCCCCCAGACCCCACGCCAGCATTCTCATCTGTTTGTCATTACTGGTGTCATTTCTGATGTTCCGCTTGTAACGGTGGTTGGACTCATCAGAACAGGGTGGGCGAGCTGACCAATCAGAGCACAGTGGGCTCATAGGGGGGGGGCAGGAAGGAGCTCCAACAAGCCGTGTAGGACAGAGAGTGAATACACACACTATACAGAGATGCTGTGAGAAAACCAATGTGAGTTTGGAACATTGAACAATGTAAATATATTCTAGTAGACCTCAACAATGGAACTATGATCAGGAGAATGGCCATGACATGGGACCTTTTTAATACACATAATAATAAAGGACTCTTTTAAATGAGTCCTAAATCATTTATCGGTAAAATATGTTTGTGTTTAATTTTTAATCTATGATCTTGAAATGTCATCTTTGTTCTAATGACACTTTGTGCATTTCACAGTAACAGAACCTGGGATAACACATGGGAGCCTGCCTGTAATTTTGAGTGCCTCACTGCCACACCCGAGTCGCCAGGTCCCTCTGGTTCAGCATGAGAGCTGCCTGGTCAACATGTTGTGGATCCAGTCAACACGTACAATATGTAGCCTACATATGTTTACTGTGTTTATTTATCTATGTCTTTTATTTGTATAAATGTTTCGGATATGGAAGTGTTTTATTTGTTGCAGTGTCATTTAGTATTTAAAAAATAAATACTTATTGTTTGATCATGGGCTCTATATTTATTGAGACAGTAAGCACAGCGAGTCACTCAATTGATTTTCTTGAAATACATATATATTTTACAATCCTATCTACAACCCTCTTGCTTTGCAAACCGGAAAACACTTTATATAAATACTATCTAACTAGCTTTGTTTTCTAGAATATGAAGTTGTAAATACTAAATAGACAGTGCATTTAATAGTATAAATGTGGTTTAACATATCTGCACGATCAGGTTATCAATATGTAATTGTCATATTGATGAAAAGTATAATTACATTAAGTATTTATATTAGGGCTGTCAGTCGATTAAAATATTTAATCGCGATTAATTGCACATTTTTTATCTGTTCTAGATGGATATTTTTCAAGTTTTAATACTCTTATCAACATATGAGTGGACAAATATGCTTATATGTTTATCATTTGAACAATGACAAATAATCTCATGAATTCTCATGAACACACACACTGAACATTACAAATATTCGCCTCAATTCAACCTGGAACCTCTCATACAATACAAAGTGTGTGTGTGTGTATATATACTGTAATGGATCGTTGGAGCTATGTGCAGCTCAAGGCATATATGCTCGAACGGGAGCTGCCCTGGACGCTGCAATCATGTTGCGCACTATCCGTGCTGAGTGTGCTGACTTCTCGTACAATGTCCCACTGTCTGGCTTCCTGCATAAAGTCAAGTGCTCGGCGCAGTTGTGGTGAAATGTCGCTCCTCTGTTTTCATTGAAACAGCTCCTTATATCTGTTAGCGCAGCTAGCTAGCACTAGATGCTAACAACAACAACAACAACAACAACAACAACAACACAAGGTGTGCCTCGTTCGCGCCACACATACACACACCCTCCCGGTCCTCCCGATGGCCAGTCAGGGCCTGCCGGTGAGCGTGGAAGTGTGGTCTGCCACAAGCGGGGCGGGCGGGGAGCGGGGGCTGTCAGCATCAGCTTGCGGATGGTATTTTAAACTCGATGCGCTCTGAAACTACGGGGCGGCCGAGGACAAAACATACACATTTGTTAATCGCATTAAAAATAATTAGTGGCGTTCATTTTTATTAACGCGTTAACTTGACAGTATAATATTATATATATGTGATATAATTAACATCATGATAGCTGTGGTTAAGAGCTCCCTATAACAGTTTGTCTCATGTTTGTAGCCCCTTTTATAGCAGAATTAGCCTTTAAACATGCACGGATGTCAAGGTTGAAAAGTCGATATTTCAAAGCAGGAGCCATGCAGGGTCTTCATACTGACATATGTTACTCTGCAGGTCGAGGTCTTTCCAACAATATATTTGGTGTAGCCCTACCCAAAAGTTTTAATTTTCTCATATCACAGGCCAACCCTGTCTCGTCAAAATTACGTTCCGACAGAAATAAACTGCATTCCCAATTACGTTTAGGTAGAAACGTATTTCTCCCACTTCACGTTTGTTTTGGACGTAACTCTACGTTTATTTTCTACATATATTTGCCATTTATTGTCTTGCTTTCCTACAATGCGCCTGACCACGCACGGGGCTGCTTATTATAAATGCATTGTAAAAAAAATGGTTCGGCTGCATTCAATATTACACATCGACCCCGTACCGTAGTTCTTTATTTATCTACAGAGATTTGACTCAACACGGACACCGGAAACTGACACCGTTTTTAATTTCACAATAAAGTTGATAGTAATATTATGTTTGATATGTATTATGTTTTATTAACTAGACCACTGGGTCATGTTATTAAGACCCTCTTTTCTGTCGGTTTGGTGTTACAAATATCCAAACAATATGTGGATAACAACAACATACATACGTCATAAACTAAACTGTAAACAGTAGTATATTTTATTGTGTTAACACTATTATCGTGACAGTTTGAAACGCCTAGTGGTTAAAGCATGTTATTGAATTTCTTTGATATGTTAGATTTTATGAAAAATACATATATTAAGAGTACATACAAAATAGGGGGAAAGTAGATGGTCAATGATAGAAACATAGATGAAAATATCAAGAAGATGCTGTAAGTCAGGGGTGTCAAACTCAATTTCATCACGGGCCACAATAGCATTATGGTTACACTCAAAGGTTTGGACACACCTTCTCATTTGAATGTTTTTATATATTTTAATAATTGTCTACATTGTAGATCATTACTAAATACATCAAAACTATAAAAGAACACATATGGAATTCTCTAGTAAACTAAAAATGGTTAAAAAATCCAGAATATGATTTTTATTTTAGATTGTTCAAATTAGCCCCCATTTTGCCTTGATGACAGCTTTGCACACTCTTGGCTTCTCAATATAAATATACATATGTAAATATATAATATATATTAATAATGTATTATATTACATTATTGCCTCTGCATTGGATTATTATCAGTTCTCGTAATAACTTCACAAATAACTACATCTGAAAGCAGAAGTCTAGGGCAAACAATTGAAAGCAAATATTCAACAATTACACCAATTGTATTGAATATAATAATCTTTGCAAGCTCTTGCGGGCCACATAAAATGAGGTCGAGGGCCGGATTTGGCCCACGGGCCTTGAGTTTGACACCCCTGCTGTAAGTGATCTCTACAATAAAACAGTTTAGTGCCGGATATACAAAGATATTAATAGGAGGATGTGCAAAAGAGACAAACTAATTAACCTTTATTCAAACATTAAAGAATACTTTAAATTAAGGTATTCTTTTAAATAAGAAAAAACACGTTGGGGGTATCTACAGATGAATATTAAGCCTGACAAAGTACTTAAAGTCTAATATATTGTATAGTTTGTTGTTGGAACTTGACAATCAACTTTCCTGCACTTATATTAAACCCTTATGTTGTGTTCGGGGGTCCCGTGACCCGTTTCAAGTTAAAGTTATATAATAACTACGCTCTAGTTTGTTTATCGGAACAAGGCTTCATGATATCCTCCACAGCAGCTATAGAAACACTACAACACTTATTTTTGACAATTTTAGCCAAGTCTGAAGGTCTCTAAAAAAAAAAGTGTATAATTTGGTGTTGGGGTCTGGGGAGACCCAGCCGAATTGTTGTGGGTGACTCGGGTCAAATTTGGCCCAATCAAGATTCATCTTTGACTTTAGACACCCCTCCCCCTTCATCCACTGTAACAATTTTTTTCGCAACATGCACCTGGTCTCCCCTCCCTCTGCCCCTCCCCCCAAGGGAACTCAACCTTTCTCAAAGAATATGTACACCAACACTTGAACCTGAACTCACACATGTGCAATATGTGGTGTAATGTGCTTTGGGGCATAACATTAAATGACAACAGGATTGTACGGTTATGAATGCATTTTAAGTTATATATATATATATATTATATATAAGTTATGATGTAGTTAAAACAATATTGGATAATAGTCATTTTTGTTGTGTTTTGGACTGAGATAAATGTAAGTGTTACACAAGTTCATTTGAAAAACAGAAAAAACTCCATCCATCCATCTTCTCCCACTTATCCGTGGTCGGGTCGCGGAGGTAGCAGTTCCAGCAGACAGAGACTGTCATCAAAATGCATCCTTGGCATCTCAGGAAATTAGATCCCTTATTGTGAAAGTCATGTTTTAACTAACAGCTAGAATAGCTATATTGACACTAATTATGTGTAGACATACAATATACTAACAAAGAAATAAATTAATAACACCTGTACACAGATATATATCTATTTATTCCCAAATATACATACACAACATTGATGTGTCTGATGTAAACATTACAAATATTGCAAAGGATATTTATTTAGAAAGAACATACAAGGATCAGATGAGTTTTCATAGTATATATATATATATATATATATATATATATATATATATATATATAATATATATATATATATATATATAAATACAGTGTGGAGGATTTATATGGACAGTGATATCAGATATAAAATGATATATGAGTGATCTGTATTGCTACCAGAGGGGAAGCAGCTGGACCAGGTTGTGTCCACAGTGTTCCTCAGATAATTGTGA
Organism: Gymnodraco acuticeps; assembly: GCF_902827175.1. NCBI lineage: Eukaryota > Metazoa > Chordata > Actinopteri > Perciformes > Bathydraconidae > Gymnodraco > Gymnodraco acuticeps. Next base: position 158,023 of record NW_022990243.1, on the reverse strand, counting down.
ATGAACGATGACAACGGTATAGGTTGGTTGTCTATTTTAGATCCTGGGAAATAGTGAATATCAGTAGCCACAGAGTGGTTTAGATTCTTAGTGCAAGTAGGGCATACATGGGAACTGATAGTCTTGCAGAATTAAGTTAATTGTCCAGTATGAGAAAGGTGTCAGTTTTCTAATCAATTTCGGAATCAGAGTCACTGTCGAAATCCTCAGATGAAGCACTCTGCAAGAAGTTGATGTTCTCTGCTCCAGACAAAACTTGCAGGTAACACGCTCTGGTGTGCGTCTTCATCTCTCTGATGTTCTGCCTCTTCCTGAAGACAATGCTTTGGACCCCTTTCAACCCCTCGTCGCTTAGGCTCCAAGGCAGGTCTTAAATAGAAAACAATAACAAAGAACGTCTGTTAGTAATACAGTCATTATTGCATTGTATGTGTAATTGGATTTAAAATATGAATACATACTTTGTATCGGCTCACTGGGCAGAAGGCAGGACAGCTCTTTCAGGGAATCAGCACGGGCTTTGAGAGCTTTCCAATGGTGGTCCATCTCTGTGACCACAATCTTCTTCTCCTCCTGAAGTCTCCTTATTGCCATGATGATGTCAAACGCCTTTCTTTTAGTCTTCAGATCCACTGAGTCTGGATTGCATTTATGAGAAAGACTTAAGTCATGTGTATGTGAAATTAAAATGAATAGAGTCCTATGGGGTTACAGATTGACATGTGACACATTATGGGTTATGTGTCAGATTTGTTGGAAAGTAGTCAACAGACTAATGTACATACCACTGTGCGGTTGCTGCCATGGCCAAGCTGTCTCGCCAGACAGAATGGTTTCCAAGCACAGAGTTTCTGTACTTACAACCATTCGGTTGTAAGTTTCCACAACAGAAGTCAGGATCCCCTTCTCTGTCCTGATCTTGCGTCGGATCCTGGCACGACCTTTGCTGCCGTCTGTGTCTTTATAAAGACGCTGGGATCGTCTCTTGATACTAGCCACCAGCACCTCAATTCTGCTGGCCAAGGCATCAGCATCATTTGAGGTGGTTGTTGTTTTTTTGCGGCTAAGAAAGAAATAAGTGAGTTAATAAGATTTAATATTAGAACGTTTCTGAAATACCTTGACTTCAACCAAACTGGTCTAGGTATAGAGCCTCAATCAAAATCAAAATTGCAGAAGGGCGTTACTTTTTCTAAAGTCATATATGTTAATCATTTCCTCAGTACATGACATGTCACTTGTTAGACACTTTTATCCAAAGCGACTTACATACTCAATACTGTGGACAATCCCCACGGGAGCAATTTGGGGTGAAGTGTCTCAGGGTTTGAACCTGTGACCCCCTGATCCCAACACCAACGCACTAGGCCACTGCGCCATAGCCTCCCTTACCTTCTGCCCACTCCTTGACATCATTGACCCAGTCTTCCAATTTGCTCTCTGTCACTGCCATTTGCACTTTCATGGTCTCCAAGTTCTGCAACTGGTTTTGCAGAACTTTGGTGGTCTACAATGACAAACAATCAGAGCCAACAAGAACAATTATTTCAGCCCACAGCTTCGAATAATGCCAAAACATATAGCATCTTAAAACACATTGCTGATGTCCTTACCTTCTGATATCGGTGACACAGTGAGGTTGCCAAATTTCTGAATTTTTGCTGATTCCAGCGCATGGCCATGAGAGTAAGCATGTCTGTGCGTCCTGCAAACACATACAATATGATTTTTACATTATTCCAATTACCTATTGTGCTTAGGATGTTATAAGAGCATTATGTCGTCGTCTCACCTGCTTTTGTCATGTGTTTGGTTGTTACAGCAATCCTAGAGAGAAAGGCATTGCACTGTTCCACTTCCTCTCCGAGTGTTAAGCCAGCCCCCTCCTGATACGCCCCACTCCATTTCACCTGGTTAAAAACAAATATTTATACTTTTCAAATCAACAAAAAAAAGGTTAGGTGTTCAACAGTTTTTTTTTTAGCAATTGGTAATGTTTCCTTACCTCGCATTTGAAATCATGGGCTTTGGCATGAAATACCGAGAGGAAGGGCCTCATCTGGAGAAGGTGCTGAAGCTCTGGGCAGCTCTTTGTAACTTTTTTAAGGTAGGGCCAAAATGTACATGTGACATCCATACAAAAAAAAGTGATATTCCTGCTGGCCAGCTTTTCTTGCAAGTACAAGGGATAGGCAAATATTTCTCCCCTGTACATATTCAGTGCACAGAGCAGTACTCCATGGCGACACACCGCAAGCTCCAGGCCCTCCTCGTCTACCTTGCTGGTGGATCTTTGGGAAGTCTCTCTGGCTGCGGACCACTCCCCTCCACAAACACCTCTTCCAGAGACCTAAAATATTGAAAATGGTTGATAAAAGTCCAAAGAATAATCTTAACATATTAAATAGAAGGCAACCTGTATATATATTTAAGAATAATTACGAATATAATTATTATAGTATGTCATTTTACATGTTTAGTTGTCCTGTGGATATAGTCCACAAATCGTGTCACTTCTTCATCCTTGGCAATGAAGACGCCTTCAAATGTGGCCTTTTCCTCGGATCTAAATACAACATAGGTTTTTGTCAGTGTTTAAAGGTGTCAGGATAGTTATATTACAGAGTTTTGTTTGTTATGAGTTAAACACGGAGATTAGAAACATTTCCGAGTACCTAGCTGCATGCTTGAAGCGGTAGTGCTTACGGTTTCCATCCACTGAAACCGCAAGCATATCCGGGGTGCATGCAGGACAGATGAAGCTCTCCTCTTTGCAGATGTTTTCCACCTCAAATCGGACAGCCTCCCACTCAAAAAAACTTTGCTGAAAGTTGCCTGCTGAGATCTTCCCAGACTATTTCCAAAAAATAAATTAACCATTAATTCAGTGAAGAAAGTATGCAACTAACATATTTTAAATCCACAAAACCAACAGACGATCAATACTGTAGGATACATAAATCTAGTACTCACACGGCCAAAGCGGAAAGTTCTTTGATCCAGCATTCTTAAAAATGCCTGGCAGGAAAGTCCTGGTGCGGCCATCTTCATCTCTTCAAATGAATAAAACACATCTGTTTCATAAATTGTAGAGAAGTGAAGTGTTGCAGGCCAGTAGCCACTCTGGATAAGATCGTCCAATCCAGCAGCCCAAGTGGCATCACATGTGTGACAACTCAACTCAGGCATGCTGAGATCGTGTCTTCCTAGAAAAAACGAAACGCATTAATTGTAATGCAAAACGTAGCAAATAGTTGTATGTAAAATTCACACACACATCTATGGCAACACTTGTGTGTTGTATAATTGTTAAATATATATATTTTAGTAGTTTTCAAACAAGACAAATATTAACATATTTACCATTAATTGTGACCACAGCAACAACCTTTCCTGGGTTGACCCTTAAGGACACTGTTGAGCATCCACAGATTTTCTCAGGCATTTCTACAGGCATAAGCCGAACTGAAAAAGATCATACATATGAATTAAGACCATTTGTTTCGATTCGGAAATATAACATTAATAATTTAAATTTCTACAGTGCCTTTCACGAAACCCAAGGACGCTTTGTGATGTGAAGATTTATCAAACCAGACAATGCCGTACATTGCTAAAACAGTACTGAGGGACTAACTAATATTGAGTATACACAAGATTAAAAATTAAATAAAAGGAAATATGAGTCAAAGGGGCATTGTTTGAAATGTCTAATGACCAATGATCTCTAAAAGTTCAATAATGAAATTAATTTTAAACACTTACCACAATGGGAAAGAGCCTTGTCAGCAACAAAAGTTGTTGGAGGTAATGGCTGGAAGAATCCAGCTGTCATGGCATCTCTGTTGTGAAGTACTTGTCTGGTGTGCATGCTAACATCACATTCAGCACAGAGGAAAGGGCGTGGTCGGCAGTCACGACAACGGACAGCAGCTGGATTGCTCCCACACTGTTGGCAGATACGGTTTGCAACATTTTCTTGTGCTGCTGTGCTGTTAATCAGACGGGGCCTCTCAGTCTTCCACCTCTCTAAAAAGAGACTTTTTCTTGTGCCCCAGTCTAAAGAAGCCACAGGAGGAGCTGTTGGAGCAGATGTTTCTAGCTCATCACCAGAGGCATCGCTTAGTGATAGCTGGAGATCTTGTAGAAAACACTCTGTTAAAAGATAAGGAATGAAACAAAAAAACATTGTTTTATACTACATCAAAGTTTACTGTATGGAGTAGCTGTGGCTTGGAAATATTTAACAGCTATGTTTATAATTATGATAAATTGTTTTTAAAATTCAAACATGGAATTAACATTTCCAAATCAGTGCCACATCTCACAGAAACAAGTACAGACATATGGAGATACTGATTTAGGCTTAGAGAAACACAATACATTACATACCAACAGTCTCTGGAGCAAAGACCATCTCACAGTCAGTGTCAGGAGCATCAACACGAGGAGCTTTCCTCCGACTGGGACCAGCTGTACAAAACAAAAACCTTTACCATAAATACTATTCCAATGTCTTCATTAACCCTTAGATAGAATTAGATTTAGTCAAATAATCTGGTCAAGTGCTATAATCATGTCAGATTACCTATCAAATGTAAACATATTTTGGCCGTTGGTTTGGTTTCCACCAATACTTAACTCGATAGCATGTCTGCATGTAAGGGAGGAAACGTATACAAAATGTACACCACCCCAAATTTATCATGTTGTTGATAGTGCTACAGATGCGCTGCGAATAAAATTAGACTGTTGCTCCTTTGAAAAAGAAGAAAATAAAACAACATAGACTAGCTCCATGGCATAATGCCGAAACCCCGCAAAATAAAGCAAAAGTCGAGACAACTTGAAAGGATATGGCGTTCTACTAAACTTGAAGAATCTCGTTTAATTTGGCATATTACTCTCAATGAATATAAGAAAGCATTGCGTAAAGCGAGAGCAGCCTACTACTCTTCATTAATAGATGAGAATACGAATAATGCAAGATTTCTTTTCAGCACTGTAGCCAGGCTGACAGAGAGCCACAGCTCGATTGAGCCTTCTATTCCCATAGCACTCAGTAGTAATGATTTTATGTGCTTTTTTAACGATAAAATTGTTACTCTTAGAAACAAAATTAATGACCTCTTGCCTTTGACCAGTATAGTGTTATCAACAGCTCCCGGAAACATAAGTTCTAATATTACACTAGATAGTAAACTAGAATGCTTTTCAGCCATAAACCTTGAACAATTAAATTCAATGATTCTCTCTTCTAAACCATCAACGTGCATGTTAGACCCAATTCCAATTAAGCTGTTGAAGGAAGTTTTTCCATTAATTAGCACTTCTTTATTAAATATTATGAATATGTCTTTATTATCAGGCTATGTTCCACAATCATTCAAAGTAGCAGTGATAAAACCGCTTCTTAAAAAGCACAACCTCGATCCAGAGGTTTTAGCCAACTATAGACCTATTTCTAATCTTCCGTTCCTCTCAAAAAATTCTTGAGAAAGCGGTCGCAAAACAGTTGTGTGATTACTTAAAAAACAATGATTTATTTGAAGCTTTTCAGTCTGGCTTTAGAACACATCATAGCACAGAGACAGCTCTGGTTAAAGTCACAAATGACATTCTAATAGCCTCTGACAAGGGACGTGTCTCTATTCTTGTTTTGCTCGATCTCAGTGCTGCATTTGATACTATCGACCATGATATCTTATTGCAAAGACTAGAGCACTTAGTTGGCATACAGGGAACTGCTTTAGGCTGGTTTAGGTCCTATCTATCTGAACGCTCTCAGTTTGTACGTGTCAATGATGAATCTTCCACGCAAACCAAAGTTAGCCATGGAGTGCCACAGGGCTCAGTGCTCGGACCTATTTTGTTCACATTATATATGCTTCCGTTAGGCAATATTATAAGGAATCATTCTGTAAACTTTCATTGTTATGCGGATGATACTCAACTATATTTATCAATCAAGCCTGATGAAATTAATCATCTAAATAAAATTCAAGACTGCCTTAAGGACTTAAAAACGTGGATGACCTTAAACTTTTTGATGTTAAACACGACCAAAACTGAAGTTATTGTACTTGGCCCGAAGAATCTACGAAACAAATTATCTAAGGATATACTAACTATGGATGGCATTAATTTGGCCTCCAGTGAGACTGTAAGGAATCTTGGTGTTATATTTGATCAGGATTTATCCTTTAACGCCCACATAAAATCAATTTCAAGGACCGCCTACTTCCATCTACGTAACATTGCAAAAATCAGGCATATCTTGCCTCAAAATGATGCAGAGAAACTAGTCCATGCATTTGTTACTTCAAGGCTGGATTATTGTAACTCTTTATTATCAGGGTGTACCAAGAAGTCAGTCAAGTCGCTTCAGCTGATTCAAAATGCTGCAGCTCGTGTACTAACCAGAGTTAGGAAAAGGGACCACATTACTCCTGTTCTGGCTGCCTTACACTGGCTCCCTATAGAACACAGGATAGAATTTAAAATTCTTCTTCTCGCCTACAAAGCCCTTAATGGGCAGGCGCCATCTTACCTTAAAGAACTCATTATACCCTACTGTCCTACTAGGGCATTGCGTTCCAAGAATGCAGGGTTGTTGGTTGTTCCTAGAGTCTCTAAAAGTACAATGGGAGCCAGAGCCTTTTCTTATCAAGCTCCACATTTGTGGAATCAGCTTCCAGTTTGTGTTCGGGCGGCAGACACCCTATCCGTTTTTAAGAGTGCGCTTAAGACCTTCCTTTTTGATAAAGCTTATAGTTAGGGCTGATTAGATCCAGCCCCTAGTTTTGCTGATATAGGCTTAGTTTGTCGGGGGGACATCTTACTTCTTCTTTCTCTCTGTCTATACCTGTGTACTCTCATGTTCCGATTAACCCAGCTTCCCCAAATGTCTTTCTTTTTGGTGTCTATATACGCCGGGAATCCGGAGTCATGGATGATCCTGCGCTCCTCTGTCCTGGATCGCGAGCCCTGGATCTTGAGTCGTGGCTGTGGGTCCTGGATCATAGGCCCTGGATGGATATCCTCGTGGATTCATCTTCCTATTATACACACATGCATTTCCAAACATTTGGACGACCTATGTTGCAATGTATTATCTTTTCAATTACACACGGCATCTATTGCACGTCTGTCCGTCCTGGGAGAGGGATCCCTCCTCTGTTGCTCTCCCTGAGGTTTCTCCCATTTTTCCCTTTAAACTGTGGGTTTTCTCCGGAAGTTTTTCCTTGTACGATGTGAGGGTCTAAGGACAGAGGGTGTCGTATTGTCATACTGATATTTTGTACAAACTGTAAAGTCCACTGAGACAAATGTAACATTTGTGATATTGGGCTATATAAATAAACATTGATTGATTGATTGATCTCGGGGTCTTGTTCTCGAGTGAGGGAACAATGGAGCGTGAGATGGGCCGGAGAATCGGAGCAGCGGGAGCGGTACTGCAGTCGCTTTACCGCACCGTTGTGACGAAAAGGGAGCTGAGCCAGAAGGCAAAGCTCTCTGTCTACCGGGCCATTTTCGTTCCTACCCTCACCTATGGTCATGAAGGATGGGTCATGACCGAAAGAACGAGATTGCGGATACAAGCGGCCGAGATGGGTTTTCTCCGCAGGGTGGCTGGTGTCTCCCTTAGGGATAAGGTGAGAAGTTCGGTCATCAGGGAGGGACTCGGAGTTGAGCCGCTCCTCCTTCGCGTCGAAAGGAGCCAGTTGAGGTGGTTCGGGCACCTAGTTAGGATGCCACCTGGGCGCCTCCCTAGGGAGGTGTTCCAGGCACCTCCAGCTGGGAAGAGACCAAGGGGTAGACCTAGGGACCAGGTGGAGGGATTATATCTCTTCGCTGGCCTGGGAGCGCCTTGGGATCCCCCAGTCAGAGCTGGTTGATGTCGCCAGGGAAAATAAAGTTTGGGGCTCTCTGCTGGAACTGCTACCCCCGCGACCCGACCACGGATAAGCGGGAGAAGATGGATGGATGGATGTGTTTACAAATGTGTTTGTATTATATATTTTGGGCTATTAAAGTGACATTTCCTGGGTGACTGTCAGTTTATGGAGCTTAGCCCACAATTCCCGGAGGTTCCAGGCCGATTTTTGGAGCTCATAGGCGGCTTGCCATGCTCCCCCACCCATGGAAAGCCGAAAAAAAGTAAAGAAAACGGTCAATTATATCTTAAAAATAATCAAAATGAAGTTAAAAAAAATTCTCGAAAAAACGACAGAGTGCCAACGGAGGAGGCTCCAAAAAGCTCAAGTCTTCGGCGCTTCGGGCGGAAGCCCCGGACCATTTTCTCACTCCCCCGTTGCATTTTACAACGGAGAGGGGAATCGAGACCTCCCTTCCTCCGTCAAAAAAATGCATTCATGTTTTTCAAGCTACCATCTGCACGAAATCGGAAACCCGGTTTTTGAGAGGACTCAGAAAAAAAAACGGCTGTTTCACATCATGGAGGAATGTGTCTGCTACATGAGTGCTTTGGCTCGGATAAAATGTTGTTGCCTGGAGACCCCCAATCACGGTTTCTCACCAACATTTTAAGTTTTTGAACTGGCCTCTGGAGGAATGCAAGGGGAGTTTGATGGGACTCTCCCTGCATTATGATGCACTATTTTCGGATACATTTGGCCCAGTTTTTATGGTTCTCCCAAAAGTTAACAGAGTTTTTCCTGACTCTGGAGGAATGTAAGGAGAGTTGTCAGGGGACTCTACCCGCCTTAGGAGACACTATTTTGGGATACAATTTCTCCATTTTCACCCCTTCTTCCTCTGGTTCTCCCAAAAGTTAACAGAGTTTTTCCTGACTCTGGAGGAATGTCAGGAGAGTTGTCAGTGGACTCTTGCAGGCTTTTTTTCATTTTCAAGCAGCCCTTTTCTATGGATGAATTGAAACTTATTTGTTTTATATTTTGGTCAATTTGACCCAGTTGTGGTACCAGCATTGCCTGGAGGATAGGACCGAGAGATGACAGACTCTCTGGCCGCCAAACAAGTCACTATTGTCGGACATTTTTCTTTGCTTTACCCCAGGTTCTATCACTCTTTCCTCCTTTGACCATAAACGTGTTTCCTGCTGGGGTACTGCCTGGTTCCGGGGCACGCCAAGGCTGAAGCATAGTGTGGCCCTGCAATTGCTCCATGACCTCAGAGAGACTAATCCCATCATTGGAATGGCTACATCATTGGATATAGACAATGAGGAGGAATACCCGTTGCACACACCCTCCACCCTTCTCTCCCCACATACTGAGTGTGACGAAGAGGAACAAAGCACTTATATACTAAACAAAGGACTGGCTTATCTAAAGCCAGTTGAGTAGCACTTGAAATGTTTTAGCTCTATGAAACCTGATGTACTTATATGATTCTGTTTTCTTCAAGTTTGTATTTTGTTGGTCGAACGCACTTATTGTAAGTCGCTTTGGATAAAAGCGTCAGCTAAATGCAATGTAATGTAATGAAAAGAGGAATAATGTATACGATTTAAGGGCCTGGCAATCTCAAGTACCCCTCCGGCATAAACACAGTAGCCTCCGGTAATGAGACCCCTCTCAAGACCCCGGTCAAGACTCTCATGCAGTCCCCAGCAGCCTCCGGTAATGAGACCCCTCTCAGACTCTCATGGCGGGTCCCCAGCAGCCTCCGGTAATGAGACCCCTCTCAAGACCCCGGTCAAGACTTTCATGCGGTCCCCAGCAGCCTCCGGTAAATGACACACCCCTCTCAAGACCCCGGTCAAGACTCTCATGCGGTTCCCAGCAGCCCTCCGGTAATGAGAACCCCTCTCAAGGACCCCGGTCAAGACTCTCATGCGGTCCCCAGCAGCCTCCGGTAGTGAGAACCCCTGTATGCCAGAAGAACCCGTGCGTCCGTCTACAATAAGCTGAAAGCTAATCTGGCTAAGGACTGGGCCCTCTCCTCACTGGTCCACTGGGAAGGGACGGGGGAATACCATGCGTGAAATCATGCTGCCTCAAAGCATGGAGACGTACATTCAGACTTACAGGCATCATTGTGAGGGTGTCGCACCGACAGTAAAAACAGAAAGAAAATGGTCTGTCCAAGGTCAGCCGGATAAGAACTTCCTCGTATTCATGGCCCATGGTGTTAACCGGCTGTCAGACTGGCTGTTCCTAAAAGACACGGAGAGGGTCCGTGGCTGGAGCAAGTATATTGGTAAAGTCATGCCGGGCAGTCACAACATCGCTGTTGTTCCTGAAGAATGTAAACCATTTCCTGAGGTACTTGTCTGAGTCAAAGCTCCGGGGGTGCAGGCTCACCCAGTCTGATATGACCCACATCATCAGAGAGGTGAAAGCCAACATGAACGACTTGAAAAAGTCTGTCACGGTCCACCAGTTTAAGGTGAAGAGGAACAAGTTGGGATCGTGTGCCGAGCCAGGGCGGAGCTTTCTCGCCGCCATGGCGGCCGCTGAGAAGCGCATACCTGATCTCCTTGACCTGATGGCTTGCAATCCAACCTCAATCACCCAGTACCTGCTACATGGCTATCTAACCCTCCATTGGAGCCTCCTGTATGGCCACCGTCCGGGTGTGTACGCAAACATGACCAACACTGAGGTGTTAGAGGCGGACATAAGGGGCACTGCTGAGGGCTACATCATCCATGTGCAGGATCACAAGACTGCCAAGACATTTGGCGAAGCACAGCTGGTGCTTACAGTGAAGGAGTTTAGCTGGGTCATGCGGTGGATGGGGATAAAAGAGGGCTTGTCGGGTCCTCAGAATGAATTATTCCTTTTCAAACAGGGAAGCATGCCTCCAAGAACCTGAACGCTCACTTGAAGAGGGCTTGGGCTGATGCTGGGCTAGAAACAGCCGTCACCTTCACAATCCTGCGCACTGCCCTGGCAGACAATATCAAAGCATCACCAAGATCCAGAAAGCAAGTCGATTCTCGCCAGGTTTTAATGTGTCACGACGTAAGCACTGCAAACCGGTTCTATGCGAATACGTCTGGAATGAAGGAGGGATTGAAGATCCGCTCTATGTTCAGTGCGGCAGCAGCTGCAGCAGCAATCATCGGAAGGAGTTATCTACCGGCCGTCAGATACCTCCGAAGAGGACTCAGGGGCGGAGAGCAGCGATACCTCTTCTTCTGGGCCGGTTGATACTCCTGATGTGGGGGTAGGGACCATGGACTCAACCTTTTTCCCTCGGTGCACCGTACAGTTAGACGGCTAATATGGCCCCGGGCCCCCGCTAATCATGTTTTTTATTATGTTTATTATGCATATTGTGTATACTGTTTTTGTAAAAAGCGTGTGATAATTAAATAAATAAAAAAAAAACATTTATATAACCTTGAAGGTTCCCAGGGGTAGATACAGTGCCAGATATCAGACTATTTAAACAAAGTTTACCCAGGATTCAGACAACTTCCCTGGCTTGTAAAATGTGGTGATGCGCCCTGGAGGTATCAGACTATTTTAAAACAACTTTTCCCCGCCTTGAACACTTATTCCTGGGTTTTAGCCTGTCAGTTTGCACGATATTAGTTAACATGGAAGCTCTCCTGGAAATGGACATATTCTGTGCATTTCCAGGAGAGGTTCAATTTTAAATCATATCTTGCAAAATGACAGGCTAAAAACTCTCTTCCAGACGATTTCCCCAGTCCTCTGTCCTGGATCTGTCCCCATTTCAGGGACACATGCTGAGGTCTGTAGTCCGTCCTTTGGGGGGTCTTGGAGGGGCCACAGAGAGGTGATTTCCCCAGTCTCTGTCCTGGATGTGTGAAATAACCTGAGTCCCCATTTCAGGGACACATGCTGGAGGTCTCTCTCCCGAGAGTGGACGTCCATTGCCTCTAAATCGAGGTAAAATTAGGTCTGTCACTTTGTGTAACCGCACCACTGTCAGATGTCTCCCGAGAATGGATGTCCATTGTCTCTAAATTGGGTGAGTGAATGCTCCGGTTTTTGGACAAAATTAACATGGGATGACTCCGGTCAAAAAAAGTTAAAGTGTTTGAACCTCCAGCCCCAGAAGGGGGGGGTGGTGGTGGTGCCGTGAAGAAGGACGAATATGGATGCTGATATGCGGACAGAAAAAGCACCACAAAATCCACCCCCCCTTTTAGGGTTACCAGGGGCACGAGGTTCTGGTGGGTGTGAATATCTGGGTTTAGTCCGTGGGGGAGTGCTTAAGTGCGGGTACCCGGGCACTCACGGTGTGCAAGGTTATGGAAGTGCCCATGTGAGGGAGACATGCTGGAGGTCATTAGTCCGTCCTTTGGTGGTCTGTGAGCCGCCAAAGAGAGGTGATTTTCCCGGTCTCTGTCCTGGAGGTCTGAAATAACCTAAGTGCACATTTTAGGGAGAGATGCTGGAGGTGTTTAGTCCCCACCCCCCCGCTCACGACACAGGTTGGGCAGGGGCGGTCCTGTAAGTAGATCATTTGGGGCTTGGTCATTTTAAAAGTAGCTCCCAAGCTGAAAAAGTGTGGGCACCCCTGCTGTAAGTGATCTCTACAATAAAACAGTTTAGTGCAGGACGTACACAGGTATTAATATGAGGATGTGCAAAACAGACAAACTAATTAACCTTTATTTAAACATTAAAGAATTCTTTAGGTTAAGGTCTTCTTTCAAATAAGAAAAAAGCTTTGGGGGTATCTACAGATAAATATTAAGCCTGACAAAGTACTTAACGTCTAATATATTGCTTTCCTGCAATGTTAACTATGTTGAAGCACTTATTTTAACTGATATTATACACATTAATTATACTCTTATGTATGTAGATAGAATAAGAAATGTGCAGAATATGACAGTTTAATGGTGGAGGTATACACACATATTGTTAGATGTCTTGTAATGCACTGTTGAGAGTGTGAAGATAAACTTCTGTTGTTGCAATGTTGAGGTAGAATGAAGGAGTCTGGAACGTCGTTAGCCAAAGCACTGAGAGTTTATTGAACACAGTACATACAAATACGGCCGGGAGATCACTTAGTTTCCCCACTGTCCTGTGGTCCACCACAATCATCTCTGACCCGAAAAGACCCACAGCACCCAGCAACACGAGGAGAGGCGGGCTCACAGAAGCCCGCGTTTACCTAATCAATAGCAGATGGGAGACAATAATCTACTTGTCTCAAGGAAATGCAGACAGGCCTGAACCCTTCCCCCACAGGATATGGGAAGAAGCGTTTGACCTGTGACCTCAACTTACAGAGGAGTTTTTACTAAACACCACAAGCAGATGTTTGCAGTATCACAGATTCTAAGAAACCATAAGAAACTCTATAAACAGATCAGATTAAAATATTCTCTTACATTGAGGAACCTGTGACCCAAGATGTTCATTCATTGCATAACTACACCGAGTTGTGTATATGATATGTCAATAAACCTTAGAAAAATCTTGAAATCTTGAAAGGGATGTGCAAAATAGCAATTACACTGTTTTTAATGAACTATTAGTAGAGAATAACGAGTAATGACTATACTTTATAGAGATCTGCAGATAAATGTTTAGTCTTCTCAAGCACCAACTATCAAATATCTTGTCAGGATTCTCATGTTATGTCACGTTTAGAGTTTTGTATGTCTGGTTATGGGTGTTGTCCTCCTTGTATATTTGTCTGGTCCTTCTTCCTGTGTTTTCCCCTGTCGTTAGTTTCCCCTGGTGTGTCTAATTGTCTGATTGTGTTCACCTGTTGCCCTTGTGTTTCTCCTCCCCCTGCCCGGCTGTTTCTCGTCTCGTGATTACTTTTGTTTGTGAATGAGTTCACCGGTGAGAGTTCTGTTTTGTCCAAGTTATTTTATTTATCCTTGAAAAAAAGGCTTTTTCAGCGTTATCTGCATTTGGGGTCCTGCTTGCTTCACTCACCGTAACAGTACGAACCAACCAAGGATGGGCCCAGCAGATCCATTTGAGCAGGAATTATTGGATGTTTCCTTTTCTCTGGCTTACTGCTCTGATCGATGGAGGGGAGCGTCCGGGAGTTCTGCAGCGAGAGGCTGCTCTGGCTGAGGCGCACCAGAGGGCTATGGAGAAACCAGGTTTAGTTAAATTCTTACCTGGCTGGATTTTGGACTTCCTCTCGGTGTGTGATTCCCAGCCTGCTAGCCCCAGGTTTGCTAGCTCCCTGCCTCCCAATTCCCAACCTAACACCATACGCCTTGGTTGTGTTACGTCTGGAGTCAACCCTTGCTTCTGCTCCAGTTTCCTGCTCCTGTCCAAGAGGCCGTTTCTCTGAACTCGTCTGGCTTTTGGAGGTCCACGGAGCCTCCAAAAGGCTCATAAGAGAAGGAGTCGCAGGTCCAGGCTAGCAGCCCTAGCCACGGAAGCCATGCTTGGGCTCCAGTACAGGCCCCAGCAGCTATGGTTCCATTCATGGTTCCAGCCCCAGTTCTGGCCCCAGCAGCCATGGTTCCGGCCCCAGCAGCCATGGTTCCGGCTCCAGTTCTGGCCCCAGCAGCCATGGTTCCGGCCCCAGTTCTGGCCCCAGCAGCCATGGTTCCGGCTCCAGTACAGGCCCCAGCAGCCATGGTTCCGGCCCCAGTTCTGGCCCCAGCAGCCATGGTTCCGGCCCCTGTTCTGGCCCCAGCAGCCATGGTTCCGGCTCCAGTACAGGACCCAGCAGCCATGGTTCCGGCCCCAGTTCTGGCCCCAGCAGCCATTGTTCCGGCCCCCAGTTCTGGCCCCAGCATCCATGGTTCCGGCTCAGTACAGGGACCCAGCAGCCATGGTTCCGGCCCCAGTTCTGGGCCCCAGCAGCCCTGGTTCCCCAGTGCACAGCCAGTTCTTATGGCCCCAGCAGCCATGGTTCCAGCCTCAGTCCTGGGCCCAGCAGCCATGGTTTAGACTCCAGCCCCCTCGTCCCCCAGAGGCTTTTTAGTGGGAGCGTCAACAGGATACCATGGGGTGGTTGTTACGGGAGGAGGAAGCCTGTGTGTGGTGAATGCGGGGTATTCAGCGGGATAGTTACGTTTTCTCAGCATGTATATATGTTAAAATGCAATGGGGAAGTAACTGAAAGTAACCGTATGTGGATATTGCATCGACCGACCTGGAAGCACGTCTCCTTGGAGAGGACGCACACAGATAGAGAGAGATTCTCTCCGACACAGGGTGAGATCGCTCCTTTGTGCCACGCTGGACCTCGTGTTTCCTGTTTTTGTGGAATATAGCCTGAAAAGGCCTACAAACATTTCTGTTTTTGCCGCCGACGGGCGCAGGAGCAACAGCCTATTTTATCAATGAACAATAGCCTGGATTAGGCAGTAAAGACACTTTTTGTGTATCGCAGAGCGGACTGTTTAATTTTGTTTGTGTTGTTTGGCTGGAAAACTGTCAATATAATGGATCCATGCATGAAATCTGTCTCTGTTTATTTTGTTTAAGGAGCAGATTATCCGTTTATTATTTCTGTTTACCTTTATAATATTACTTCATTCAAGAACCCCTTGTGCGTTTAATTAACACAACTATTTTAGATAGTTGATCATTACATCCTCTCAAGTCACTTCTCGAGTCTCCTCTCAAGTCACCTCTTGAGTTCCCTCTCAAGCATCCTTTCAAGTCACCTCTCGAGTCACCTCTCGAGTCACCTCTCGAGTTCCCTCTCGAGTCCACTCTCAAGTGTATACGCCGATCAGAATGCACCAAATTAATGTGGAGTCTGTGTGTAGTTATGCTAAAACAATGTCGGACACCGTAATCTTCTCTGGTCCCCTCCCCAATCTGATCAATGATGACATGTCATCATTTCAGCGCTGGTTGTCTTGGTGGTGCCCAGCAAACAATGTGGGCTTCGTAAATAATTGGACAGCCTTCTGGGGAAAACCTGGTCTGATTAAGAGACAGCATTCATCATACTTTGGAAGGAGCAGATCTCATTTCGGCAAACATTTCAGGGCTTTGTGGACTTAATCCATGACAAACTGGAGTTGAGACCAGGAGGCGGAGTCGCAGTCTTACACGCTTCTCTGCGCTCTCTCCTAGGCAGTCATCCATAGGAATCCCGAACCCAATAAAATACCCAATATTAGCGGTGTGTGTGTCTGCCCAAGGACAAGTTAAGGTAACACCTAATAGGTGTCATACATAATAACCTAATAAAAGTAAATGTAACAACTACGACAGTGCAACAAAACAGGAATATTAAATGTGGTCTCTTAAACATAAGATCTCTAGCATCTAAAGCAATATTGGTAAATGATTTAATATCAGATTATAATATTGATATATGCTGTCTCACTGAAACTTGGTTGAGGACATGAAGAATATGTCAGCATAAATGAGGGCCACTCCACCCAGCCATATCAATACTCATATTGCCCGAGGCACGGGCCGAGGAGGTGGAGTTGCAGCCATCTTTGACTCAAGTTTACTTATCAATACTAAACCAAAATTAAATTATACCTCCTTTGAAAGCCTCGTTTTTAGTCTTACGCATCCGACCTGGAAAACTTTGCAGCCAATCTTATTTGTTACAGTGTACCGTGCACCAGGTCCTTATTCAGAATTCTTATCTGAATTCTCTGAGTTTTTATCAACTTTGGTTCTTAAAACAGATAAAGTAATTATCGTAGGTGACTTAATATTCATGTTGACGATGATAAAAATAGCCTTACTGTTGCATTTAACTCTATATTAGATTCTGTTTGGTTTCTGTCAGAGTGTAAATAAACCAACCCACTGCCTATAATCACACTCTCGACCTTGTTCTGACTTATGGTATTGAATTGAGCAACTATTAGTCGAACCGCATAATCCTGCTTTATCCGACCATTTCTTAGTAACTTTTGAAGTACTGTTACGAGACTACAAAGCATTAGTCAAAAGCTCCTGCAGCAGAAACCTGTTAGTGCTATTGTTAGAAGAAATATCACTCGACACCAGGCTGAGAATCAATGATCAGGTAACTAATTTATTCTTGCAAGAAGGAGCAGAGTTCAATCACATACAAAGGATATGGGTTAACTCACACACATGGGATATGTTGCTCAACGGAGCAGCAAAAAACATCAGGCTTATATCGTCCAAAACACGGAGATAACAACAAAGTCGTAAATCGAGGTGGCGCTAATATCATCCGCGGGTGTTGGAAAAGTGTGAGGATCATCTGAGACGTCTTCTGGAAAGAGTCACGTACTTCCTTCACGCCTCATAGACAAGAGATATTTAGGAGACAGCAAGTCTGTCTTCTCATAAATATCAACAACATGAAATGCCCTGCCTCCTCCTATCACAAGAAGGGGCAGCTGCAAGGTCATACACAGTTCAGAGTCACCCACAGTATCAGTGCATTAAAAGAACTCAAAGAGTGGAGACAACAGTATTTCTCCAACATATCCTTCCTGTTTATACTACGGAATAACATAGAACTTGGACAAATACAAATGATTATAAGAGATAACAATTCATATACAACATCCAAACTGAGTTTGACTGAGGTAGGTAGATTGTATAGGCACATGTTTTAATAATGATAATAATCAAAACATTGAGGTAGATCACACCAGCAGTTCATCTTCTTATAATTGCATGGATATTGATTGATTCTAAATATTTGTCACACTATGATTATAAAAGATTTCTCACACTATGATTATAAGCATACATGTAAATAAAATCACTGTCTTTATTTCATTAGGAATGGCCTCCATCATCATCACTATGTATCTTCTCTCGATGTTCTACATGTGAGTCATTGTGTTAGTGCAGCCCAGTGTTTCCTTTCCGTCTGAACCAGGAACTTCCTGATCAAACAAGGAGGTGAGGAATAAGTCATCGTCATGGAAATGGCCATCCGGCCCGGTAGCTGAGCTCTGGTGATTCATTAGCATTAGGTTCTGTTTTGTCAGGGAAGTCTCAATCAGTCTCATCATTAGGCCTCTCAGACAGGGTATGCAGCAGCATCCACATACTGTGAGTATCGCCACAGCAATCATCAACGAGGTGAACAAAGACAAAGCTAAATTCTTCCATTTCCCAAAACCAGGATCCCAACATTTTTGCTGAAAGGATCCTCAAATCCTGAATTCTCAGTCAGCTCCACTGCAAGGGAAGTTAAACCCTTTAAGGCTCTGGTTACAGTTCCATCTGGAGCAGTGTTATTTGGGATAAAAGTGCAACATGAAGATCCAAACATCTTACACACCCCTCCCTTCTCCGCCAGCAACATGTCAAGTGCCATTCTATTCTGCTAAGCCATCAAACTTGTCCTTATCAGCTGTCCGTGAAGTCCCTCAACTGCATCTCGTGTGTCATTTATGAACCTCATCTGATTATAGAACAGATCATTTATCCAGTCCACATTCTTGTTAATTGTAGCCCCACCAAAATAGAAATGATTCAAACCCTGCTGCTACTTGATTTCTTGCCTTAAATTCGCCAGGAAAACCCCCCTGGGCACCCCAAAACGTCTATGTATACTGATGGGTTAAAACTCCCAGGTGGCGTGTAGGTGGACCTTTTCTTACGGCTATCTATCCTGCTTGGCTCCATAACGGGATTTAGGAGGTCTGTGGCACTCACTGGTAGGGGCATAGAACGGCATCACTAGTTGTATCAAAGCACACCTACCTGCCCAGTTAAAGGGCAGTACGGGGAATAATCTCTTACCCCCACAATACCACCACATGTCAGCTCGAGCAGTGGGTGTGTCTATTGAACCAAGACGCCTTGTACCGTCCTGTTGTGACCGTGACATTGTGCGTCTCCTTGCACCAAGGCAGGTTCTCCTAATCACACTCGTTCGCCCTCTTTCTCTCTGTAAAAAAACAGGTATAATTAGCAGCATAAGGGTTGAAATAAGGTGGGTACATACTGGGTATCTATCTCCAATGGCGGCATCTCATAGTGTAAGGCAATACATGCTGGATTTACTCTGGGCGGGTCAGGGGAGGAATATAGCTTCAAAGCACATTTGAATCCCACTGGGTCCTCCCAGGGAGATGACTTAAATGGAACAGTGCCTACAACTGGCCTGGAGGGGGGGCGCAAGCGATACAGTCCATTTATGTTGCATGAGCGTTCAGTCAGTGGTAAATCAATCCAATCCAACCATACATTCCTGTCTTCATAACCTGTTTCAACTGTTATCAATTGTTTGATTGAAGGTAACATTCAAATAGCTTATTGCTGAGGTTGGTTGTACAGTTGTAGGCTCGTCTTCGACTTGTGCAGATCGTTCAGCTAGTGCAGGTACAGTTTTTATCAAAAAGGAACCCACTGGATCTATTCCCTCAGAATATGCCCCCAGTGAAAACACCCTTGAGTCACATTCTTTCACATCTTTATCACTAGTCGTAGTGGATTACAGTTGTACCGTTGGCAATGCAGAGGTGGCACTAATATCCTCAGTGTCAGTCTGGACTTCCGATTTTTGCAAAAATCATGTCCATGGTATCCCCAATCTAACTCTGCTGTGGTCCAAAGTGCCTGTTCCCACGACTCACACAATCTCCCAGACATGGTGTTCTCATAAACCATGCAGAGATACTTGTCAGTGAACTTTATCTTTTCAGCGTGGGCCACATCTGTACAGGGGGCAATTATGCAAAAATCAAATATCGCAGCACAGGTTTCACCCAGGGTGCAGGTTAAATTGCGCAACCCTTCGACCCACCTTTGTGGGTCCCTTGTCCCTGTCTGTGGACTCCCGTATCTAGAAGGTCTCTGCAGGGGTGGTTCTAGGGGGGGGCCAGGGGGGGGGGGGCAGTGCCCCCCTAACACTGACCCCCCTGTGGCCCCCCTAACAATGAAAAGTTTTGTTTTTGTTTTTTTTAAATGTATATTTTCTGGTACTGGTACTTGGGCGAGTGCCAGGTCTTTCTCTTTATCGCTCTGGTGAACACCCACTCTCCTGGTGTCACTGTCTGTGTGGAGTCAGGTACTTCCTGTGCAGAGGGGACAATTACATTTGTGATCTCTTTTCTTCTCAACATTTTTTGCCATATATTCTGCTGTGTTTTTCACTCATACCCTCGTCCTCTCTTACAAATGGTTTTAACTCAGGCAGATAATATGGTCTTCCATATAACATTTCAAAAGGTGACAGCCCTCTAGCACTAGGTAGGATGTGCATGCTTAGCATCACTGGTGCTAAGCATCTCATCCATGTTTTCCCTGTCTCGGCCATCATCTTCTTTAGTTTAGCTTTTACTGTACCATTATTTATTTCTATCAACCCTGCTGACTGTGGATGATAAGAACAATATCGTTTTAATTGTATTCCAAATACAGCTGTCAAATCCTGAATTACTTTGTTTACAAAGTGTGTGCCATTATCACTATAGATCTTCTCCGGGATTCCAAAACGTGGGATTATGTGATTTGTCAATGCTTTAAGCCACTGTCAATGCATCTGGATTCCTAGTTGGAAAAACTTCAATCCATTTGGAGTACATGTCAATGATTGTTACACAATATTTCATTCCCTCACATTTATTTAGTTCAATAAAGTCCATGCAAATGTGCTGAAACGGATACTGGGGCTCAGGTATTTTACCTCTCTTTGGTCTGAACTGTCCCTGAGGGTTATACTGTGCACACACAGAACATGCTAAACAAAATGTTTTAGAGTAGTTTGTAAAGCCATAGGCTGTGAATATCTTCTGTATTACTTCCACCATCCTCACTGTTGAGCCTTGGTCCAACCCGTGGCTCAATATAGCTGCATATCGAAATAAGCTTTTTGGTAATACAAATGTGCCTTCTGTACTTTCCCACAACTCCTCTTTATTCTGTGTACACAACTTCTTCTTCCAGTATATCTTTTCTTTGTCAGGTGCATTCGCTTGCATGTCTTTTAGGATGTCATGATCAATGTGTTCCATATGTTCAGAAATATATTGGTCATTGTCCTGTCACTGTCTTTGCGCTGCTTTCTTAGCCTCTTCATCTGCCTTTCGGTTCCCTGTGGAAATTGGGTCCGTCCCTGTAGTGTGTGCTGCAGACTTACAGACCGCCACCGTCTTAGGGAGTTGGACTGCATCCAAAAGTGATAGGATCAAATCTTTATGTGTAATAGGTTTGTTTGTGGATGTTACCATCCCCCTATTTTTCCACCATTGTTGTTCAAACACATGTATACATGAATAAGCATAGTTGCTGTCTGTATAAATGTTAACTGTCTTCCCTTTTCCCAGCTTGCATGCCTTTGTTAGTGCGATTAGTTCTGCTGCCTGTGCTGATAAGTGTGACGGCAATGCTGCGCCCTTGAGCAGTTTCGTCTGTGTCACTACAGCATAACCTGTTGCATTAGTTCCATCAAGATTCCTCTTACATGAACCGTCAACATACATCGTTGTGTCTGCATCTAGGAAGGGAATGTCAGTCAGGTCTGTCCTTGGTAACATTCTGTTTCTCAGTTTCGCATAATTAGTGAACCCTCTGTCAAGGCTGATGTATGACCTGCCTATGGCAGCACATGACAAGCTAGAATGGAATAAGAACACTGAAACATCTTTTGTGAAAGTTAAGCAAATGTTAACTGGATCCTCAGTTTTAGGCCTACCAGATTATGCAAAATCTTTTGTTCAGACAGCAGATTGTAAAAATGGATTTATGACGTCAGTACTCACTCAACTACATGGGGGGAAAATAGACCAGTGGCATTTTACTCCTCACAGTTGGACACCATAGCTCGAGCCATGCCCATTTATTTACAAGCAGTAATAGCAGCCTCCATGGCAGTACAGGCATCTGCAACAATAGTGCTTTTTAGATCTTTGACTCTAAAAGTAACTCACGCAGTCTCCGTACTATTGTTACAAAATAAACAAACCTATATGTCACCAGCTAGACATTTAGCATGCATGGCTACGTTGTTATCACAACCAAATCTTACTATCGAGAGATGTACTACTTTAAATCCAGCTACAGAAAAAGAGAGAAAACTGAGGCTCCCGGAGTGTTGAGCCTGTGTATGGGCCTCATCCATCCATTGTTCCTGCGTCACAGCAGGTTCACAGGAGGATACGGAGGAGGGGGCTGGCGGTGTGAGGCCCTAACCCTAACCCTAATCAGAATCAGAGTCAGAATCAGAGTCAGAATCAGAATCAGAGTTAGAATCAGAGTCAGAGTGAGAATCAGAGTTAGAGTGAGAGTCAGAATCAGAATCAGAGTCAGAATCAGAGTGAGAGTCAGAATCAGAGTCAGAATCAGAGTCAGAATCAGAGTTAGAATCAGAGTCAGAGTCAATCAGAGTTAGAATCAGAGTTAGAATCAGAGTTAGAATCAGAGTGAGAATCAGAGTCAGAATCAGAGTGAGAGTCAATCAGAGTTAGAATCAGAGTTAGAATCAGAGTTAGAATCAGAGTTAGAATCAGAGTCAGAATCAGAGTCAGAATCAGAGTTAGAATCAGTATCACAGTCAGAATCAGAGTCAGAATCAGAGTGAGAGTCAGAATCAGAGTGAGAGTCAGAATCAGAATCAGAGTCAATCAGAGTCAGAATCAGAGTGAGAGTCAGAGTGAGAGTCAGAGTCAGAATCAGAGTGAGAGTCAGAGTCAGAATCAGAGTTAGAATCAGAGTCAGAGTCAGAGTCAGAATCAGAGTCAGAATCAGAGTCAGAATCAGAGTCAGAATCAGAGTCAGAATCAGAGTCAGAATCAGAGTCAGAATCAGAGTTAGAATCAGAGTCAGAGTCAGAATCAGAATCAGAGTCAGAATCAGAATCAGAATCAGAATCAGAGTCAGAATCAGAGTCAGAGTCAGAATCAGAGTGAGAGTCAGAATCAGAGTCAGAATCAGAATCAGAATCAGAGTCAGAATCAGAGTCAGAATCAGAGTGAGAGTCAGAATCAGAATCAGAATCAGAATCAGAATCAGAGTCAGAATCAGAGTCAGAGTCAGAATCAGAGTGAGAGTCAGAGTTAGAATCAGAGTCAGAATCAGAGTCAGAGTTAGAATCAGAATCAGAGTCAGAATCAGAGTGAGAGTCAGAGTTAGAATCAGAGTCAGAGTCAGAATCAGAGTCAGAATCAGAGTTAGAATCAGAGTCAGAATCAGAATCAGAGTCAGAATCAGAGTCAGAGTTAGAATCAGAATCAGAGTGAGAGTCAGAGTTAGAATCAGAGTCAGAATCAGAGTGAGAGTCCAGAGTTAGAATCAGAGTCAGAATCAGAGTTAGAATCAGAGTCAGAGTAGAATCAGAGTCAGAGTCAGAATCAGAGTCAGAGTCAGAGTCAGAATCAGAGTCAGAGTTAGAGTCAGAATCAGAGTCAGAATCAGAGTCAGAATCAGAGTCAGAGTGAGAATCAGACTCAGAATCAGAGTGAGAGTCAGAGTCAGAGTCAGAATCAGAATCAGAATCAGAGTCAGAATCAGAATCAGAGTCAGAATCAGAGTGAGAGTCAGAGTCAGAATCAGAATCAGAATCAGAATCAGAGTCAGAATCAGAGTCAGAGTC
Source organism: Gymnodraco acuticeps (assembly GCF_902827175.1). Taxonomy (NCBI): domain Eukaryota; kingdom Metazoa; phylum Chordata; class Actinopteri; order Perciformes; family Bathydraconidae; genus Gymnodraco; species Gymnodraco acuticeps. Next base: position 134,620 of record NW_022990243.1, on the reverse strand, counting down.
AGAGTCAGAATCAGAGTCAGAATCAGAGTTAGAATCAGAATCAGAGTTAGAATCAGAGTCAGAGTCAGAATCAGAATCAGAGTCAGAATCAGAGTCAGAATCAGAATCAGAGTCAGAATCAGAGTGAGAGTCAGAATCAGATGTTAGAATCAGAAGTCAGAGTCAGAATCAGAATCAGAGTCAGAATCAGAGTCAGAATCAGAGTCAGAATCAGAATCAGAGTTTAGAATCAGAGTCAGAGTCAGAATCAGAATCAGAGTCAGCATCAGAGTGAGAGTCAGAATCAGAGTTAGAATCAGAGTCATAGTCCAGAATCAGAGTCAGAGTGAGAATCAGAGTCAGAATCAGAGTCAGAATCAGAGTGAGAGTCAGAATCAGAGTCAGAGTCAGAATCAGAGTCAGAGTGAGAATCAGAGTGAGAGTCAGAATCAGAGTGAGAGTCAGAATCAGAGTCAGAGTGAGAATCAGAGTCAGAATCAGAATCAGAGTCAGAATCAGAGTGAGAGTCAGAATCAGAGTCAGAGTCAGAATCAGAGTCAGAGTGAGAATCAGAATCAGAATCAGAGTGAGAGTCAGAGTCAGAATCAGAGTCAGAATCAGAGTCAGAGTCAGAATCAGAATCAGAGTCAGAATCAGAATCAGAGTTAGTCAGAATCAGAGTCAGAGTTAGAATCAGAATCAGAATCAGAATCAGAATCAGAGTCAGAATCAGAGTCAGAATCAGAATCAGAGTCAGAATCAGAATCAGAGTTAGAATCAGAGTCAGAATCAGAATCAGAATCAGAGTCAGAATCAGAGTCAGAATCAGAGTCAGAATCAGAGTCAGAGTCAGAATCAGAGTCAGAATCAGAGTGAGAGTCAGAATCAGAGTTAGAATCAGAGTCAGAATCAGAATCAGAGTCAGAATCAGAATCAGAGTCAGAGTCAGAATCAAAATCAGAGTCAGAATCAGAATCAGAGTCAGAGTCAGAATCAGAATCAGAGTCAGAATCAGAGTCAGAATCAGAATCAGAGTCAGAATCAGAGTCAGAATCAGAATCAGAGTCAGAATCAGAATCAGAATCAGAGTTAGAATCAGAGTCAGAGTCAGAATCAGAATCAGAGTCAGAATCAGAGTCAGAATCAGAGTCAGAATCAGAATCAGAGTTAGAATCAGAGTCAGAGTCAGAATCAGAATCAGAGTCAGAATCAGAGTGAGAGTCAGAATCAGAGTTAGAATCAGAGTCAGAGTCAGAATCATGAGTCAGAGTGAGAATCAGAGTCAGAAATCAGAGTCAGAATTCAGAGTGAGAGTCAGAATCAGAGTCAGAGTCAGAATCAGAGTCAGAGTGAGAATCAGAGTGAGAGTCAGAATCAGAGTGAGAGTCAGAATCAGAGTCAGAGTGAGAATCAGAGTCAGAATCAGAATCAGAGTCAGAATCAGAGTGAGAGTCAGAATTAGAGTCAGAGTCAGAATCAGAGTCAGAGTGAGAATCAGAATCAGAATCAGAGTGAGAGTCAGAGTCAGAATCAGAGTCAGAATCAGAGTCAGAGTCAGAATCAGAATCAGAGTCAGAATCAGAATCAGAGTTAGAGTCAGAATCAGAGTCAGAATCAGAGTGAGAGTCAGAGTTAGAATCAGAGTCAGAGTCAGAATCAGAGTCAGAGTGAGAATCAGAATCAGAATCAGAGTGAGAGTCAGAGTCAGAATCAGAGTCAGAATCAGAGTCAGAGTCAGAATCAGAATCAGAATCAGAATCAGAGTTAGAATCAGAGTCAGAATCAGAATCAGAATCAGAGTCAGAATCAGAATCAGAATCAGAGTCAGAATCAGAGTGAGAGTCAGAGTCAGAATCAGAGTCAGAATCAGAGTTAGAATCAGAATCAGAGTTATAATCAGAGTCAGAGTCAGAATCAGAATCAGAGTCAGAATCAGAGTCAGAATCAGAATCAGAGTCAGAATCAGAGTGAGAGTCAGAATCAGAGTTAGAATCAGAGTCAGAGTCAGAATCAGAATCAGAGTCAGAATCAGAGTCAGAATCAGAGTCAGAATCAGAATCAGAGTTAGAATCAGAGTCAGAGTCAGAATCAGAATCAGAGTCAGAATCAGAGTGAGAGTCAGAATCAGAGTTAGAATCAGAGTCAGAGTCAGAATCAGAGTCAGAGTGAGAATCAGAGTCAGAATCAGAGTCAGAATCAGAGTGAGAGTCAGAATCAGAGTCAGAGTCAGAATCAGAGTCAGAGTGAGAATCAGAGTGAGAGTCAGAATCAGAGTGAGAGTCAGAATCAGAGTCAGAGTGAGAATCAGAGTCAGAATCAGAATCAGAGTCAGAATCAGAGTGAGAGTCAGAATCAGAGTCAGAGTCAGAATCAGAGTCAGAGTGAGAATCAGAATCAGAATCAGAGTGAGAGTCAGAGTCAGAATCAGAGTCAGAATCAGAGTCAGAGTCAGAATCAGAATCAGAGTCAGAATCAGAATCAGAGTTAGAGTCAGAATCAGAGTCAGAATCAGAGTGAGAGTCAGAGTTAGAATCAGAGTCAGAGTCAGAATCAGAGTCAGAGTGAGAATCAGAATCAGAATCAGAGTGAGAGTCAGAGTCAGAATCAGAGTAAGAATCAGAGTCAGAGTCAGAATCAGAATCAGATTCAGAATCAGAATCAGAGTTAGAATCAGAGTCAGAATCAGAATCAGAATCAGAGTCAGAATCAGAGTCAGAGTCAGAATCAGAGTGAGAGTCAGAATCAGAGTTAGAATCAGAGTCAGAGTCAGAATCAGAATCAGAGTCAGAATCAGAATCAGAGTCAGAGTAAGAATCAAAATCAGAGTCAGAATCAGAGTCAGAGTCAGAATCAGAATCAGAGTCAGAATCAGAGTCAGAGTCAGAATCAGAGTTAGAATCAGAGTCAGAATCAGAGTCAGAATCAGAATCAGAGTCAGAATCAGAGTCAGAATCAGAATCAGAGTCAGAGTCAGAATCAAAATCAGAGTCAGAATCAGAATCAGAGTGAGAGTCAGAATCAGAGTCAGAATCAGAGTCAGAGTCAGAATCAGAATCAGAGTCAGAATCAGAGTCAGAATCAGAATCAGAGTCAGAATCAGAATCAGAATCAGAGTCAGAGTCAGAATCAGAGTGAGAGTCAGAATCCGAGTCAGAATCAGAGTCAGAATCAGAGTCAGAATCAAAATCAGAGTGAGAGTCAGAATCAGAATCAGAGTCAGAATCAGAATCAGAGTCATAATCAAAATCAGAGTGAGAGTCAGAATCAGAATCAGAGTCAGAGTCAGAATCAGAATCAGAGTGAGAGTCAGAATCAGAGTCAGAATCAGAATCAGAGTCAGAGTCAGAATCAGAATCAGAGTCAGAATCAGAGTCAGAGTCAGAATCAGAGTGAGAGTCAGAATCAGAGTCAGAATCAGAGTCATAATCAAAATCAGAGTGAGAGTCAGAATCAGAGTCAGAATCAGAGTCATAATCAAAATCAGAGTGAGAGTCAGAATCAGAATCAGAGTCAGAATCAGAATCACAGTCAGAATCAGAGTCAGAATCAGAGTCAGAATCAGAGTCATAATCAAAATCAGAGTGAGAGTCAGAATCAGAGTCAGAATCAGAATCAGAATCAGAATCAGAGTGAGAGTCAGAGTGAGAGTCAGAATCAGAGTTAGAATCAGAGTCAGAGTTAGATTCAGAATCAGAGTGAGAATCAGAGTGAGAATCAGAGTCAGAATCAGAGTGAGAATCAGAGTCAGAGTCAGAGTCAGAGTCAGAGTGAGAGTCAGAGTTAGAATCAGAGTCAGAGTGAGAATCAGAGTCAGAATCAGAGTGAGAGTCAGAGTGAGAGTCAGAGTCAGAGTTAGAATCAGAATCAGAGTCAGAGTGAGAATCAGAGTCAGAATCAGAGTGAGAATCAGAGTCAGAGTCAGAGTCAGAGTCAGAGTCAGAGTGAGAGTCAGAGTCAGAGTTAGAATCAGAGTCAGAGTGAGAATCAGAGTCAGAATCAGAGTGAGAGTCAGAGTGAGAGTCAGAGTCAGAGTTAGAATCAGAATCAGAGTCAGAGTGAGAATCAGAGTCAGAATCAGAGTGAGAGTCAGAGTTAGAATCAGAATCAGAGTGAGAATCAGAGTCAGAATCAGAGTGAGAGTCAGAGTGAGAATCAGAGTCAGAATCAGAGTGAGAGTCAGAGTGAGAGTCAGAGTCAGAGTTAGAATCAGAACACCTGTATTAGTCCCACAGAGGGGGCATTTACATTGTTACAGCAGAAAAGAGCCAAAGACACCTTAATGTTAACTAAGAAGCATGCATACAAAAAATACTACAAAAAGTTACACAATTTACAAAGAATGTCAGTGCTTGAAGGATGTTCATTCATCTATGGGTTCAACCTGCGTATTACTGGATCCTTTATAAGTTTGAGTCTATTTGAGAGATATATTATACATGGGCCAAAACATAACAACAATAACACCTTTCATTTCTAAGCGCTTTCTCAGGAACTCAAAGACACTTTACAGAGGTATTGAGAACTAACATTTAAAAAGTTGAATTAAAATATTAAAAGCCAGTATATATATATATATATATATATATATATATTCTTTTAATTATTGTTGTATTTATTATGCACAAAATGTTCTGCTCCACTTCATCTCAGAGGTAAATATTCTACTTTTACACCAAATGCATAAACTACGCTTTCTGGGGGTGTTTCTCAATGTCGAGGACGCTTCCTTGGTAGGACATGTCTTCCGAGCGTTAGGGAGAAAGATACAGATGACCGTGAAGATAACAAATCTATAAACTCTCTGACAAATAAAAACACCATTGAAGGGTTTCTGTTAACACGATATAAAGTGTGCATATTATATTACTTGTGTTTGAAAGTTTAGTGACTGCTCCCTGCTATTGCAAAGTGGGATCAATGTTAGTTTGTACATTTTCTATTTAAAGATGACTGACATTAAAAACAAATTGCACACCTTGGGTCCAGAAACACACAAACCAAGTGAGGACAGACCAACTGTTCTCCTGTGCAAAATCAGCATTTGTTTATACAGTGTCGGCTGGTGGAAAATATTTTTGGTGGGGCTGTTGATATAGTGAGTAAACATTTTTTTTTGGGGAGAAATGACCCCTTAAATTAGGACTTCTGGTGATGTAATGGCGCGTTTCCAGTGCAGCGCGGAGCTCGCTTTAATGCTGCGTTCAGACCGGACGCGATGCGAATATTCGCTTCGCTCTAAACGCTCCTATCACATCGCTCTAGTCCAGGGGTCGGCAACCCGCGGCCATTTAAGCCCTCTGCTCTGGCTCCCTTGAGCTTAGACAAAAATAAGAAGGAAATAAAATAAAAGTATTTGTAGGACTATCTATATTTTGTTGCATGGTTGAAAATGTTTCGTATCTTGTATTTTGAGGTGATACTGTGACACATAAATACAAAATAAAACGGTTTTAATTAGGTCAACTAAAATATGCGTCACATCCTGCTCCGGTCCCGCGCGAGCGCCTTTTCTTGGAGGCGAATAACCTGACCCCCGGCTCGATGAGCAAACTATGGATAAATCAAAGAAAAGTACCGGAGGAACACAGGATTTAATTCTGTGTGGACAGAGTTATATGCTTTCACAGCAAACGATGCTGGTTTACCGGAATGTTTGATATGTAGAGAGAAGTTGTCAACGGTGGTGCAGCCTTTACGTATCGAGGAACAACATGGGAGAGGAAGACAGCTGACGATCTTCAGTCATAATTCAATGGGGTATGTCATTTATTTCAGAAAACACTTGTTGTTATATTCCATGGAATGCTCTTAGCAATGAATATATTAAATGCTTTGACAATAAATACATACAAACATTAATCTCTGGATCGCTGTAAAAAGCACGACCAATCATCTGAGCCGGCTAAAGTAACTGGATGGCCTACCTGCCTGTCAGCCTTCCATCTGTGCACAAACTTATCTCGAGCCCTCATTGGTCATGTGCGCGTTCATGTGTGTTGGAGGAGGGACTCTGTAAGAAAGTCTGAAGGAAGAGGCATATTTTTTCCGGTTGTGTATTTTCAAATTCTAGCGCACTCGAGCTGGTTTCTCCATTCTTACCTACCCCACCTTTAACTCTTTTTAGGGTGCAGCTATGTGTTTTATTTATTTCAAAGTGGGCCCATCTTAGTAATATTTGTTTCCCTTCAAATGTGCAGAGGACTTCCCAAGTGCTGTGTTTAATTTATTTTAAAGTAGGCCTGTGTAATATTTGTAATTCTCCTTATAAGAGTTCTTTGTTTCTTATTAGAGGTTAACAGTTTTATATCATGTAATAAATAGCCTAATAAATGCAAAAAAAACTGTAGTTTTTGTCTGATATAACAATAACAAACTATGAAATATGTTTTGCGGCTCCAGACAAAAAAATGTTTTGGAAAAAGGAGCAAAATGTCTCTTTTGATCAAAAAGGTTGCAGACCCCTGCTCTAGTCGCTCGAGTTTCACCGCGGCTGCCAGCTGTGTTTACTCGCATCATTCAAACAAGACGCGCTCGGGAGCTACAACTACAACAAAATGAACATATTTTACCGTGATTAAATTGTAATACACGTTTCTAAATGATGCCGACGTAACAACATACTGATACCGGTTAGTAAAAACCATGAATTAATGCTTTGACAAGTCTGCAGACAGACGGCAGGCGAAAAACCTTTTAGAATGCTTGTTTTCTGAATGGAGCTTGGCTAAGCTAACGTTATGCTCCGACCGTCCACACTCACAACAACGGCCTATACAGACATAAATAAACCAGCGACTGCATTCTCCATGACACAGACAGTCTGTGGTTTGTACTTGTTTCACTTTTGTCTAGTTTCTGGACAGATCGTATCTGTCCCCGGCTGTTTGAAGAGCAAGCATGGGAAACAAAAGACAGCATTTACCTGTTTGCATCCAGCTAGCCATGCCTTTCTGGTGTACCAGCTACGTGAGAAGCCTTGTTGATATGTTTTGTCTTTTTCACGAGCTTGCTGCGATATATACAAATCAGGTTGGTCCGGTCCAAGGTCTTTGAGCAACAGTTTATCTCCCAAACTTCTCCTTTTGAAAGGATTGGAGATTAGCTCTTGAACGGAATTGAGCGGGGACCGAGGTCCGGCGACTCCACCTGCACACCATTCTCATCCAACTCATCCAACACCTTGGTCACTCACGAGTCTAAAAAACAACTCACGTCAACGCACGTAAGCAACGTGGGCGCCAACGTGGGCGCCAACGTGAGCGCCCTCGTGACCAAAATATTTGACGGCGCTGATTGGCTGAAATTATGTTTCGGCGGCACAGTTTACTATTGAGACTTTTGCAACGTGCTGGTTGCTGCTGTTTGTCTCGGGGGCTCCGCCCGGTAATGATAAACTAATGCCACGGGCAAGGCCAGGCAGGAAACGTGACTTATCAGTAACTTTAGACATCGTAACACAATTTTAAATGAGATTTTATCGTAGATTATACATTTTACTGATACCAATTGTATGATATTTACCTTGTTCATTAAAAATTAAAATATAAAATATATATATTTTTTAAATATATATATTTTTTAATATATATTTTTTAATTTAATATTTTTTTTAATATTTTTTTTTGTATGAGGGAAGAGGTGGGGTGGCGCCCCTAGCGCCCCTATGGACCGGCCGCCACTGTGTTTATACATAACTTAGAATCAGTCATATTTTTGTATATTAATTTGACATTCATTAATGTTGTATTGTATAATAATTCTCATGTTACATTTTAGTATTATTGTTTTACACATTCAAAATAAATCAAATCAAAAAATGAACCATGGTTCTTGTTTATTACATGTCTTTGTGCACGTTGTTCTTTTTAGTGTCAAGTCATGTTTTAAAGGTCACCTATCAGGCTATCTTTAGGCAATAGGTCTCAGATATATACAAATATATAAAAAACATGTCTGTGAAGTGTTTTGCTCCAAATACCAAACAGATCACCCAATCTATCCCTCTATTTCACTTCCTGTTTCTAAAGTGCTTATTCTGGGTATAAAGCTTATAAAATGTTTATAAAAAAACAGTCTTTTAATTTGTTTTGCAAAGCACTTTGAATTGTCGCGTACAGAAAAGTGCTATATAAATAAACTTGCCTTGCCTTGCCTATAACAAATACAAAAGGAGGGGTCTGAGCTCATGCGGGACCCGGCAGCTACTGTCTAAACCAGAGGTGCCCAGTACGTCGACCGCGGAAAAGTCTTCACCTCCTGTCTTGCCTGTTGCTGTCTGTCTGTTTTCCCTCCTACCTAATTACCCGATTGTGTTCACCTGGTGCCCCTGTGTTTTCTCCTCCCTCCTCACCTGTGTCTGGTTTGTGTGATTAGTCTTGTGTTTTTAAGTTCTGGTTTTTCTGTCTGTCTTTGTCTGTGTTCTCGTGTTAGTGTTCTGTTTGTGCCTCTAGACCTTGAAATAAAGGTATTTTTTCAGTTTCAACCCTGTGTCCTGTCCCGTTGGGGGTCCCGCCGCCGACTCTTCTGCCAGGGGTCCTGCCAACCCTGTGTCCTGTCCCGTTAGAGGACCCGCTGAGAGTCCTGCCAATCCCATGTCTTGTTCCGTTGGAGGTCCCGCCATCACCTGTCTCGCTGGGGGTCCTGCCAACTCTATGTCCTGTCCCGTTGGGGGTCCCGCCGACTACTCTTCTGCCGGGGGTCCTGCCAACCCTATGTCCTGTGCCGTTGGAGGTCCCGCCGACTACTCTCCTGCCGGGGGTCCTGCCAGCCCTGTGTCCTGTCCCGTTGGGGGTCCCGCCGCCGACTCTTCTGCCAGGGGGTCCTGCCAACCCTATGTCCTGTGCCGTTGGAGGTTCCGCTGGGGTTCCTGCCAGCTCCATGTCCTGTCCCGTTGGGGGTCCCGCCGACTACTCTCCTGCCGGGGGTCCTGCCAACCCTATGTCCTGTGCCGTTGGGGGTCCCGCCGACGACTCTTCTGCCGGGGGTCCTGCCAATCCCATGTCTTGTTCTGTTGGAGGTCCCGCCGTCACCTGTCTCGCTGGGGGTCCTGCCAACTCTATGTCCTGTCCCGTTGGGGGTCCCGCCGACTACTCTTCTGCCGGGGGTCCTGCCAACCCTATGTCCTGTGCCGTTGGAGGTCCCGCCGACTACTCTCCTGCCGGGGGTCCTGCCAGCCCTGTGTCCTGTCCCGTTGGGGGTCCCGCCGACGACTCTTCTGCCAGGGGGTCCTGCCAACCCTATGTCCTGTGCCGTTGGAGGTTCCGCTGGGGTTCCTGCCAGCTCCATGTCCTGTCCCGTTGGGGGTCCCGCCGACTACTCTCCTGCCGGGGGTCCTGCCAACCCTATGTCCTGTGCCGTTGGGGGTCCCGCCGACGACTCTTCTGCCGGGGGTCCTGCCAATCCCATGTCTTGTTCTGTTGGAGGTCCCGCCGTCACCTGTCTCGCCGGGGGTCCTGCCAACTCCTGGTCCTCTTCCATGGGGGATCCTGCCGAAGCCTGTCCCACCGGCTCTGGTTCCTGTCCGGCCGACACTGGGTCCTGCCCGGCCTCCAGAGCTGTTCCGTCAGCGCTTTCCTGCCCGGCCTCTGGAGCTGTCTGGTCTTCGTCCTCGAGCCCGGCCCCCTGAGAGCCGCGGTCTTCGCCCTCGAGCCCGGCCCCCTGACTCTTCCTGCTTCTGCCTTCGCCCTAATGCTCGGCCCCCTGAGTTCGCCCGCTGTAGCATTCGCCCTACCATGGACTCTGCCTTGCCCCCGGCCCGTCCGCCCGAGACCCCCACCTTGGACTCTGCCTTGCCCCCGGGCCGTCCGGCCAAGTCCCCCTTCTCGGCTTCTGCCTTGCCCCCGGGCCGTCCGCCCGAGATCCCTTCCGGGTCCTCCGCTGTGCTCCTGGGCTGTCAGCCCAAAACCCGTCCTCCAGACCCCCTCCACCCACCATGGTGGCCCTAGTTTTGTCGTTAGTTTCCCTGGTGTGTCTAATTGTCTGATTGTGTTCACCTGTTGTCCTTGTGTTTCTCCTCCCCTGCCCGGCTATTTCTCGTCTCGTGATTACCCCTCCCTGTATTTAGTCTTGTCCCTTCCTGTGTTCAGTGTTGGTTCGTCTTTTGCTTGTGAATGAGTTCACCGGTGAGAGTTCTGTTTTGTCCAAGTTATTTTTATTTGATCCTTGAAATAAAGGCTTTTTTCAGCGTTATCTGCATTTGGGTCCTGCTTGCTTCACTCACCGTAACATATCTCTCCTGATTGTTGGCACTTGACAATCACCTTCCCTGAATTTTACTCAGATGTAACTAAAGTCTGATTTAAGGGTTGTTTATATTTCACATCATTAATCAGAATCTGCAAAGTAACTCAAATAAATGTAGTGGAGTAAAAATACCAGGTTAACCTCTGAATTGTAGTGGAGTAGAATTACAAAGTAACAATGAGCTGTCATGTGGGTATATATTAATAGTGCGCATTATGGACACAAGCGATTTTCACCCATTTATTAATGATATGTTTTACATTTGATAACACCAATGTGTTTCCTATCGCCTAAACCTACAGGGATGTACACAGTTTAATACTGGCAACTTCTAATTGTGGGAAAAACGAAAACGTCTTTTAAAACTTCAATTCCCAGTAGAGACGTGCCAGAGAGAACGTGTTGGGGAACACAATAGCCAGCATGTGTAGTTCTGCTTTATGTGTTACCCTAATCACACCATACATCATTAGCCTTTTATTTGTAAATGTTACAATCAAATCCACAGTCAAGTCCACATTTGCTTTTATGTTATTGGAAAAAAGCCTTAGCTTAAAGGTTTTTCCTTTGAGTACTCTTGCATTTTAATAGAAGTTCAAATCAATAGTGGCATCTGAGGTTTTTGAGCCCCAGCGCGTGCACTACGCTCTGCATCAGCCAAACGACTCGCTGCACCCTCGCTGCGAGGGGGACCCAAGTTCCCATCGGTGAAAACACGTGGGTTTGCTGTCCTGGCTCCAAGATGGTGGAATGAGCTCCCCATTGACATCAGGACGGCAGATAGCTTGCACATCTTCCGGCGCAAACTGAAAACTCATCTCTTTCGACTCCACTTCGAGCGTTAGAACTATTAACGAAGCACTTTTATACTAATAAAGGACTGGCTTACCTAAAGCCAGTTGAGTAGCACTTGAAATGTTTGGCTCTATGAAACCTGATGTACTTATATGATTCTGTTTTCTTCAAGGTTGTGTCTTCCTGGTCGAATGTACTTATTGTAAGTCGCTTTGGATAAAAGCGTCAGCTAAATGCAATGTAATGTAATGTAATAGCCTCAGACAAGGGACTTGTCTCTATTCTTGTTTTGCTCGATCTCAGTGCTGCATTTGATACAATCGACCATGATATCCTATTGCAAAGACTAGAGCACTTAGTTGGCATACAGGGAACTGCTTTAGGCTGGTTTAGGTCCTATCTATCTGAACGCTCTCAGTTTGTACGTGTCAACGATGAATCTTCCACGCAAACCAAAGTTAGCCATGGAGTGCCACAGGGCTCAGTGCTTGGACCTATTTTGTTCACATTATATATGCTTCCGTTAGGCAATATTATAAGGAATCATTCTGTAAACTTTCATTGTTATGCGGATGATACTCAACTATATTTATCAATCAAGCCTGATGAAATCAATCACCTAAATAAAATGCAAGACTGCCTCAAGGACTTAAAAACGTGGATGACCTTAAACTTGTTGATGTTAAACACGACCACAAGTGAAGTTATTGTACTCGGCCCGAAGAATCTACGAAACAAATTATCTAAAGATATACTAACTATGGATGGCATTAATTTGGCCTCCAGTGAGACTGTAAGGAATCTTGGTGTTATATTTGATCAGGATTTATCCTTTAACGACCACATAAAATCAATCTCAAGGACCGCCTACTTCCATCTACGCAACATTGCCAAAATTAGGCATATCTTGCCTCAAAACGATGCAGAGAAACTAGTCCATGCATTTGTTACTTCAAGGCTGGATTATTGTAACTCTTTATTATCAGGGTGTACCAAGAAGTCAGTCAAGTCGCTTCAGCTGATTCAAAATGCTGCAGCTCGTGTACTAACCAGAGTTAGGAAAAGGGACCACATTACTCCTGTTCTGGCTGCCTTACACTGGCTCCCTATAGAACACAGGATATCATTTAAAATGCTTCTTCTCGCCTACAAAGCCCTTAATGGGCAGGCACCATCTTACCTTAAAGAACTCATTATACCCTACTGTCCTACTAGGGCAGGGGTGGCCAACCCGCGGCTCTCGAGCCGCATGCGGCTCTTTGCCTAGTTTCATGCGGCTCTTCAGTTCATATCGAATTGTATATGTGTGAGTTTGGGGGAGAGACACTGACTCCTGACTAGTGTTGCACGGTGTACCGATACTTGAAAGGTACCGCGATACCCTGCCGTTAAAAATGTTACGATTCCTCCGTTTCATTAGTATCGGTACTTTAAGAATGACGGGGGAAAGTACTCCGGTGAGAAAGCGCCGTTTTAATAAGAGCCGTGTGTGTTCAGCGCTCTGCTTCCACTCCCTGCACTGCAGCCGTGCCTGCAGTCCCGCCCCTCTCAAGCACGCTCTAAGTCCCTCCCCTCTCTCGTGCACGCGCTAGCTGCCAGAGCATGTGAGAAAACGAGAAGCATGGCTGCAAGTGGGAGTGCAACTGCCGCTGCGCCTCGGCTTGTTGACAAAAAAGACGCCAGAAGCGAAATTTGGAAGTATTTGAGCTATATCTCTGACAGTGAGGGCAAGCCTACGGACACCACGAGGCCTGTCTGTAAGAAATGTATTAATTTTTATTTAATAGGAAATCTTGTCATTTATTTAATTTATTGTTCCCATTGTTTAAAAGTTTGTGTTATGGTTATGGTTCTGGTGTGACATAAAGCACAATAATTACATTTAAGACTGTTTTTTAAGAAAAGTATCGAAAAATAATCGGAATCGCAATTCTTGACTTGGTATCGAAACCAAAATGTTGGTATCGTGACAACACTAGCTACTCCTGACAGTTAAACCTGATATTTAGTAGGTCTGTTAAGTATTAACGTAATTTGGCCGGTCAAAGTTGTTTGGGCTCGGATAAAATCGCTCCGTTACTTTCGTCCCGTGTTACTTTCGTCCCGGCTCCCGGTGTGTATGTGTGGTGTCAGGTGTCAGTATGAGAGGATGACAGCAAGTCTAATTTTGATGTGGCCCAAGAGCCAATCACAATAATACCTGCGATGCAGTGAACCAATCACCTTTGAGGGGGGGAAACCTATCGTTGATTAAACACTATCCAGTGTTTCCCCTACCATTGTTTTGGAGGGGCGCTGCGCCCCGCCAACGGAGCCCCGCGCCCCCCCCTGAAATTCAAGGTGTTTAAAAAATATGTATAATTTTTTTTTAAATATATATATAGCACCAAATTGCAAATAATCTATAACTACTGTCACTTTTCACATTGAACATGTGCTCTTTTATTAAATAAACTAAACGCTTTCATTTTAAGTTGTGAATTTAGTGTTTTTGACCCTAAGAAACACTGATGCATTCATCAATACCAATAATCCACAGCTCCTCTCTCTGCTCCAGAGGATTTAAAAAATATATATCCCAATGCCACAAAAATGCATCAGTGACGTGGTTGAAATCTTGTCTCCAGAAAACAAAAAAACGGAAACAAGCGGTATCAGTGCCTGTGTGTTTGATGTGGCTCTTTGCAGTAACATAGAAAAAATGTTGCTCTTAACCTCTGACTGGTTGGCCACCCCTGTACTAGGGCATTGCGTTCCAAGAATGCAGGGTTGTTGGTTGTTCCTAGAGTCTCTAAAAGTACAATGGGAGCCAGAGCCTTTTCTTATCAAGCTCCACATTTGTGGAATCAGCTTCCAGTTTGTGTTCGGGCGGCAGACACCCTATCCATTTTTAAGAGTGCGCTTAAGACCTTCCTTTTTGATAAAGCTTATAGTGATAAAATAATCTAATAAGAGTGCATTGACTTAGACACGTTGTGCCTCTTCACCTATCCATTTTAGTTCTTACTCTTTCACTTAATACTGGCAACTTCTAATTGTGGGAAAAACGAAAACGTCTTTTAAAACTTCAATTCCCAGTAGAGACGTGCCAGAGAGAACGTGTTGGGGAACACAATAGCCAGCATGTGTAGTTCTGCTTTATGTGTTACCCTAATCACACCATACATCATTAGCCTTTTATTTGTAAATGTTACAATCAAATCCACAGTCAAGTCCACATTTGCTTTTATGTTATTGGAAAAAAGCCTTAGCTTAAAGGTTTTTCCTTTGAGTACTCTTGCATTTTAATAGAAGTTCAAATCAATAGTGGCATCTGAGGTTTTTGAGCCTGCCCATCGTTCCTCCCATCAAAACAATCTGTGGCTTGTTCTCAACTGACGTGTAGGAGGTAAAGGAATGAGAAGAATTTAGTGAGAGCCGTAAATCAGTTCTCTTTTGTTCTTGCCTCTATTATCCCATCTGCATCATGTTGTCAATGTTCTCTCACAGGAGATGTCGTCTTTGTGTGGCACCAGCAACAGTTGCCAAGATGCAGGTCAACAGCCAGCTGAGAAACAGGTAAGCACAACACGTCAACACATCAAACGATATTATGTAACATAAATGACATAAGTCTGCCACAGTTAGAGCTTTTAACTCAGTTCCCAGTAGCAGTAATCACGTACGTTACGTTATCTACACATTCTGAGACAACGAAAGACAGTTAACTTTTATTTTTTGCATGCTGCAAGCCTTGTAGTTACTCCACAGGTGAGCCTTGTAGTTACTCCACAGGTGAGCCTTGTAGTTACTCCACAGGTGAGCCTTGTAGTTACTCCACAGGTGAGCCTTGTAGTTACTCCACAGATGAGCCTTGTAGTTACTCCACAGGTGAGCCTTGTAGTTACTCCACAGGTGAGCCGTGTAGTTACTCCACAGGTGAGCCTTGTAGTTACTCCACAGATGAGCCTTGTAGTTACTCCACAGGTGAGCCTTGTAGTTACTCCACAGGTGAGCCGTGTAGTTACTCCACAGGTGAGCCTTGTAGTTACTCCACAGATGAGCCTTGTAGTTACTCCACAGATGAGCCTTGTAGTTACTCCACAGGTGAGCCGTGTAGTTACTCCACAGGTGAGCCTTGTAGTTACTCCACAGGTGAGCCTTGTAGTTACTCCACAGGTGAGCCGTGTAGTTACTCCACAGGTGAGCCTTGTAGTTACTCCACAGGTGAGCCTTGTAGTTACTACACAGGTGAGCCTTGTAGTTACTCCACAGGTGAGCCGTGTAGTTACTCCACAGGTGAGCCTTGTAGTTACTCCACAGGTGAGCCTTGTAGTTACTCCACAGGTGAGCGTTGTAGTTACTCCACAGGTGAGCTTTGTAGTTACTCCACAGGTGAGCTTTGTAGTTACTCCACAGGTGAGCCTTGTAGTTACTCCACAGGTGAGCCTTGTAGTTACTCCACAGGTGAGCCTTGTAGTTACTCCACAGGTGAGCCTTGTAGTTACTCCACAGGTGAGCCGTGTAGTTACTCCACAGGTGAGCCGTGTAGTTACTCCACAGGTGAGCCTTGTAGTTACTCCAAAAGTGAGCCTTGTAGTTACTCCACAGGTGAGCCGTGTAGTTACTCCACAGGTGAGCCGTGTAGTTACTCCACAGGTGAGCCTTGTAGTTACTCCAAAAGTGAGCCTTGTAGTTACTCCAAAAGTGAGCCTTGTAGTTACTCCAAAAGTGAGCCGTGTAGTTACTCCACAGGTGAGCCTTGTAGTTACTCCACAGGTGAGCCTTGTAGTTACTCCAAAAGTGAGCCTTGTAGTTACTCCACAGGTGAGCCGTGTAGTTACTCCACAGGTGAGCCTTGTAGTTACTCCAAAAGTGAGCCTTGTAGTTACTCCAAAAGTGAGCCTTGTAGTTACTCCAAAAGTGAGCCGTGTAGTTACCCCACAGGTGAGCCTTGTAGTTACTACACAGGTGAGCCTTGTAGTTACTCCACAGGTGAGCCTTGTAGTTACTCCACAGGTGAGCCGTGTAGTTTCTCCACAGGTGAGCTGTGTAGTTACTCCACAGGTGAGCCTTGTAGTTACTCCACAGGTGAGCCTTGTAGTTACTCCAAAAGTGAGCCGTGTAGTTACCCCACAGGTGAGCCTTGTAGTTACTACACAGGTGAGCCTTGTAGTTACTCCACAGGTGAGCCGTGTAGTTTCTCCACAGGTGAGCTGTGTAGTTACTCCACAGGTGAGCCGTGTGCAATGGTGTACAGAAAGCTTTCAAAAGTGATACCTTGACCTCTACAGAGCACTGGGCATACAGTTTGCAGCGTTGTCTATGGATGTCTTTGTCCTCTGTGAGATCATCAGAGATATAATGACCAAGGTTCTTCATCTCACTGCACTCAAGAAGAATGTTGCTACTGAGAATACAATGAGGCTGATTACTTTGCACAATCATGATGCTAGTCTTCTTGGCGTTATACTTAATATTAAAATCTATTCCAGACTGGGAACAGATCCTCCGAAGCTGTTGTAAGCCTGCACTGTACGGGGACAAGATGATGAAATCACCTGCGTACATAAGGTGGTTGACAACAGTAGTGTTGTGGCAATCCAGCACTCACAACAGGAAAGCATGAAACAGAGAGGAATCAATAAAACACAAACACAGAAATAGTTTCTTAGAAATACATTCTTATTTAGTTGTTGCAACAAACAAATAATAATGGGTAAACATTGACCTTGCTTCAACAGCAACCAATCACAGAAATGCCCCCCACAGTAGAAGCTTCACACAGGGCAGATATACAGTTTCTAAATGACACACGGACATGTTCCCTAATCATGTTTAACGCACACACATTGTCAGGTCTCCTAAACTTGGACGCCCCAACATCAGAGCAACATGTAAGCTGTAAGGGATTTTGTGACAACCATACGTTATTATTGCAATATACAACTACACAACAAATAATTATTTTTTAATTTACTATATCAGTACTTTGTAGGTTTATATGTACGTAATCTGCACGTCTTGCGCGTCCACATCTCCACGTGCAGTGCTGCATAAACATGGCTGAGTCAGCGATAACTTTCGAGGGGTGGAGGCAGGGTCGGCGTCATGGGGGGTCATTCGCGGGCCTCTCTGATTGGTGTGTTGCTTGACCAATGACCCCCGACTTTTGTTTTGTTATCATTACGTGGCTGTGTGTTTAGATGAAAGCCGGTGGCCATCTGTTCATCTGTTACATTGATTATACAGTAAAGCCATCGAAAATAATATGATATACAGTACAAGTAGCCTACTTCTGGGTCTCTGTGTTTCATTCAAGCTCGGCTCTGTGTGTGTGTGGCACGATCGCATTTTGTGAGTGCGCGAGCGGTAACGTGGAATGTTGTTGTCATCATCTGGTTAGCTAGCTATGCTAACGGATATAAAGAGCTGTTTCTACACCAAGGTGGAGGAGAGTCCTCTCCTGTCAGACTGAGAGGATCGTATAACATCAGCTCAGTGAGGTAAGGACTCTCTCAGTGTTTAGATAGTT
Source organism: Gymnodraco acuticeps (assembly GCF_902827175.1). Classification (NCBI taxonomy): domain Eukaryota; kingdom Metazoa; phylum Chordata; class Actinopteri; order Perciformes; family Bathydraconidae; genus Gymnodraco; species Gymnodraco acuticeps. The sequence goes on along the minus strand of NW_022990243.1, from coordinate 117,090 downwards.
CACTTTAGTGTAAGTTATCTCAGTGGGTCTCAAACGGTTTGGTCACCATTTATGTAAACAAGTGTTTGCGAGGAACACATTTATATGATCATTAGCCTATAGTTATTAAAAAATAAGAGAATAAATGAAAAACGGGTATGAAATACTATAGGACAGTAACACAAGAATACAGTTTAAAAGGGGAGTGATTAGTAAAATATCCATAAAGAAAAAGTAAATCTGTGTACAGTTCTGTTTCATATGATGCTGAGAGATGTAGGCTATCCATAGATTATTTTGAGTTCGTCCGAAGAATAGACAGGAATGTGACGGTGAGGTGCAAACTGTGTCCAGGCCAGAAGCTGTTATCCACTGCTGGAAACACCACGTGGTCAAACCTCAACAAGCACCTGCAAAGAACACATGCTAAGGTGAAGCTACCGCACACGCTATTTGTTGTTTGTTTATATCACGTAGTCTGTTCTTCTTCTGTCTTCCGGTTGTTGCCTGTTTTGAATGACAAATACACACTACCGCCGCCTGCTGGTAAGGAAAGTTATTGCCACTCAGGCATGCGCAGTTCGTACGTGCTCGGCGAGTAAAGTAACGAGTTACTTTATGTATATAGTAACAAAGTAGTGTAATATATTACTTTAAAAAAAAAGAAGTAATATGTAATATATTACATTTTTTTAGTAACGACCCCATCGTTAACGTTGGCGTTGGCGTTCTCTACTATGATTTACATGAAGAACAACAGGAGGTCACGGCTCTCTGTTGAACAGGACTTGCGAGTGGCCCTCTCCTCAGTGCCACCAAGGATTAAAAAATTCTGCGCGCTTTGGGAACCACTGATCTATAAACTTGCAAACATGTCAGAAGAACCGGCGCATAAGAAAACAAAATACAGTCAAACTAAGCTGAAATTTAACAACTTGAATGTCACATCCCTGACATCCACAACTCCGGAGCCTGGTCCTTCAATCATAGAACCACCTCCGGAGCCTGGTCCTTCAACCATAGAACCAGCTCCGGAGCCTGGTCCTTCAACCATAGAACCAGCTCCGGAGCCTGGTCCTTCAACCATAGAACCAGCGCAGCCAGATGAACCCCAGCAGCAGCTCTGCGGCCGCAGAGGCTGTCAAAACCGCCGCCGCCGGCATCGTTGAACCGAAACAGGCTGGTTCCGACTGCATGGAGGTTTGTTGTCGGGACATTGAGACTGGCCAATAAAAGCTTATTTGGGCAAAGAGAAGGTACTTCAATGCAGAATGGTACAAAAACAGAGAGTGGTTAATTATTTGCAAAACCACTAAACGAGCCTTCTGTGAAATATGCAGATGTGATGCTGTCAAACGGCTTGTAACTTTCTCCAAATGTGGGGATGACAGCTTTGTAAATACAGAGTTAATAACTGGAACTTTTCACAGAGCTTACTTCAGTCAAACACCAGTCAACATTCAGCTTGTCAAACAAGAGCGTAGCAGGAAACAAGGAGAGATGGAATGAGCAACTGCGCTGTCATATGTGTGGGCTGGTCTGTGTAGTTTAATTTACAGGAAAGGAGTGAGCAGAGGGTTGAGTTGTCCATTCTTGTTCTGTTTTCTCTGACTATCTTCCTCCTGAAGACCCTCTCAGACCCCGGCCACACGAGGACGAAAACGGCTAAACGCATAGGATTAACGCAAACGCAATCGCAAACAAGCTTCCGTCCACACGCAATAGTTATCCGGATAGTGTCTGTCCACACGAGACCGCTCCGTTTAGCTCCAACCGCTGGAGAAGCTCTGCAGTACATGCAGGAGCCTGTACGTGGCGCTGTAACTTCCTCCACAAAAGCAGCGAAGAAGCATGGTTGTCATGGTTGCCCTTCTGTTTATTCTCCGCGGTGGGGGCCGAGGGAACCGGGCAGAGTTTTTCGCCAGTCAACGTGAATTAAAGTTTAAATCTTCCGACACAATTATAAAAGTGCCGGTCAAAGGTCTTCTTAGTTATTGAGCTTTAAAACAAATGAATAACGACTCTATATAATATAATTATATAAATACACGGAGCCTCTCTTTTTCCTCCCTCTCTTCGGACAGCACCAGTGTCTGTTTCATGCAGCAGCTGATCCAGTAATGAGTGACCCGGCCGACAGTAAAAATAAACATATTTATAACTAGTTTAGGTTTGAGAGGTGTCTCCGTCCTGTCGGATTAGACTTCTCTCGCGTTTATGTCCATATCGAGAGAAAGATACATAATCTGAATTCAGTGTGCAGTTTACTTTGACGCGGGGGTGAGCAGCAGAGGTGGGGAGAGGCGGGGCTATTGCGCAATCATTATCAGAAAATGATCGCTGAAGCTGCAGTACATATCCACAAAAGCAGCGAGTAAGATCCCCCCTGGATGTGTAAGTCTGCTGTAGATGTTGCACAAAGAACTGTAGCATGGTCAGTAGCGTCCGGAGCACGATAGCAACTCTGCGATCCGCCATTGTTGTTGTTGTTGGTGGCGAAACACATCAGCAATGGCGCGGGGTACGCGGAGGTGAGCAGTAGAGGTGGGGAGAGGCGGGGCTATTGCTATTGCGCAATCACTATCAGAACATGTTCGTATAGGGCGCACACACGGAGCTGTTTGACCCCCCAGAGCGTTGCGTATGCCGTTCTATCCACCTTGGGACCCGTTATCGTTTCCTCAGTCGTTTAGTGCCGTATGAGGTCGTCCTCGTGTGGCCGAATGGTCTATATGACACTAAACAGTAACGCAAACGGCCGTTTTTGTCCTCGTCGACTCTCTCCTCAGTGCCACCAAGGATTAAAAAATGATGCGCGCCCCGACAGGCACATGTATCTCACTCATTTGTAAGTCGGCAAAATATTTACAATAGCACGTCTCAATGCTGATTGCTGAAATGTTACATTTATAATGTGTAGTTCAGGACCATGCAGTGCAGCTTCCTTGCATTGACAGTTCTCTGTGCTGAATTTCTGCTGATTCTCCTTTGCCTCATTTTTAATGTTGTGACCTGTCTGGTTTAAAAGAGTGTGTTGCTGCTTTGATGAAGCCTAATTTGATAAGGTTTCAAATTAATTTTTGAAATATTTCGTTAATAAATATGTCATGAGTAATATAATAATAATAAGCATTAGTAAATAATTATGCACATTTACAGATATTTTACATGATATGAGTGATAACACGTGTTATAAGGGCTATTTTGCACAATAGGTGTGCCTTTAGATTGTTACTTGTCCTTTGGTGTGCCTTGGGCACAACAAGTTTGGGAACCACTGTCCTAGACAGATCACCCATGTACACATTCAACAACAAAGGAGACAAATGTGCATACCAAATGGCTAAGATCCTTATTATGTACTTGGGTTCCCCTCTCTGGCACATGTTGTCAAATCATTTGTAATGATTCAGGTTCAGGTTCAGGTTATTTATTTGTACCCGTAGGTAGATTCTGTTTGCAGAGAAAAAGACAAGGGTTCCATCCTGACACTAAAAATAAACACAAACAACAGACACATCTCTAATAAAGGACTAGTAAAAGTACAAGTATACCCTGCTCAACCAAATCTCAAAACATTTAAAAAACATTTTAAGAAGGAAAACACTAGTACAAACATGGACATTCAAAATTCACAATTAAATAAATAAATAAAAATAGGCATCTGTGTGACGCTCCTATGTTAATGTGTCTAATAGCTGCTGGGATAAAACTGTTTTTATACCGCTTCGTTCTACTCCTTGGGACAAGTAACCTCCGGCCCGAAGGAAGAAGCTTGAATTCTGAGTGCAGAGGGTGGGAGTCATCGTCTAATATGGAGCTGGATAACCGCTGTAACTGCCTGAGGTACAGGGTCTCCAGGTTTAGCTGTGAGCCCAGTGAGTCAGTCTATCAAATGCCTGGAAGCATCAATAAAACACAGAAACATGGTGGAATTATGGCTTCTATATTGTGCTATAATGTCTTTTAATGCAAAAATACACATATCTGTGCCGTGTTTTCTTTTCAAACCAAACTGGTTGTCAGCTGTGGTAATATACCTTTCCAGCCTATCCAACAGAATGTTCTCCAGCACTTTGGAGAGAATGCTAGCTAAAGCAATAGGCCTGTAATTATCAATGCCATTAATCTTCCCAGCTGTATCCTTGGTGACTGGCACAAGTAGCACAGATACTGTAACATGGAATCTGGTAAGACACCATGATTAAGGAAACCAGTAGAGCAAGAAGAGGAGCAAGCTTAAGACTTTGTTCTTTTCTAGATTCATTATAGTGTTGTAGACTTCCTCTGATCTAACTGTAACGTTTTCAGTGGAGTCAACCTTTTCAACCACAAATGCATCACTCTTAACACAGTTGAACAACTCATGATAGTGTTGTCGCCACAGTTCTGCGATGCTGCCTGACCCACACACTCCTTCAATGGAAGACGGTAAGGGAGTCTGACAGCTGTTTATGACTTTCACCTCTTTCCAGAAACCATAGCAACTATTGTTGCTATGATTTCTGGCAAGTGAGTCAGCCCTCATTGTGTCCTCATTTTTTTTTAATGAAGCGGACAGCATACTTATATTTGGCATTAGTGGCCTGTTTATGTTCAAACAAAGACCCCTGTCTCGGCCTTCCTGATTCGGCCCATCATTGAAAAGCATCTCTAGCAGCAGAGTGTAGCTCAGACACATGTTCATTCCATCCAGGTTTTATACTATGCTCCTTTTTCTTACTGTCGGAAAAACCCCTACTTGAGGCATTTATCACATCAATAATAAGATCATATGTAAAACATAGATCACTACCATGCTGCACATTGTTACAGTTGGTGTCACTGCACAGCATTGCTTCTCTAGGAATTACAACCGAGTCTAATGATTAGTCGGTGAGTGAGGTGGAGTGATTCATATCCTTCTCACTTACCTTTGACCAATCCAGCCTCCCTGTGTGTGTGTTAGTATGTGTATGAAAAAAACACAGAATACAAGAACACATCCGACATGGGCGACAAACATTGTAAAATCAAATGAAACAAATGAAATAAACTATAAAAAGCACATTAGTTATGAATACAATTCAAGCTGGATAAAAGCACTACAAATAAATATAACATCATCCAGTCCTGGTTTCCCCAAATCATATAACCCTTGTTAACAGCAGTCCTTATACATAATAACTTGTTATTATACATAATAACAACACTGTTCATCTACACAACAGTGGAACATGTTGATTTTGGGGAGGCCAGGACTGTATGATATGTTATATTTATTTCTAGTGCTTTTATCTGCTGATTAAGAACACAACTTGTTCGCCACTGGTCTCATTCATCTGTCAATAGAGCCATTTGAAACTTGGATGGCTCTGGCAGAATGTTGTCCAACAGGAACTGAAGACATGAAGACGATCCGTGTTTTTGATTGACCTGGCATCACATTAATGTTTTGGTGCCAGAAGTCATCAGTGCGCTCTGAATTAAAACACCCTTGTTTGTTTGACTGAATGCATTCTTGCAACAAAGAGTTGAAAAAGAAAAGGTGGAGTCCTTTCTGGTCATGCCATAACATCATTCCTGTAAGTGTTCTCTACCGTCCACCAGGCGCCTTGGGGGGAATTCTTGGAGGGATTAGATCATCTCCTCTCACACATCCCTGAAACTGGTCCTCCCGCTGTACTTCTCGGAGACTTCAACCACCAAGCGGGGAAGATAGACGAACTAACATCTCTGTTAACCGCCTTTGCTTTCTCACTGTCTCCGTCCCCACCGACTCATAAAGCTGGCAATGTCCTTGATCTCATATTCTCAAGGAACTGCGCTACTTCTAACCTCTCTGTAAACCCGCTCCACACCACCGATCACTTCATTTCATTCTCTCTATGCCTTTCCAAAGATAACAAACTAATCTCTTTTCATCCTGCACCTGTCCGCCGTAACCTTCGTTCCCTCTCCCCCTCTACCTTTGCCTCATCGGTGCTCTCAGCCCTCCCTTCATCCGACTCGTTCCAACTCCTGCCTCCAAACTCTGCTGCAGAAACTCTCCTCTCTACTCTCTCATCCTCTCTGGACTCTCTCTGTCCTCTCACATCTCGGCAGGCTCGTCAGTCCCCTCCTGCTCCCTGGCTGAATGACGCACTGCGTGCTAATAGAACCGTCCTTCAGACAGCAGAGCGGAAACGGTGGAAATCCAAACACCGTGACGACCTCCTAACCTATCAGGCTCTCCTCTCCTCTTTCTCTGCTTCGATCTCTCAGGCAAAAAGCACTTTCTTTCAAGATAAGATCCAATCTTCCTATTCCAATCCTAAAAAACTATTTTCCATCTTCTCCTCCCTCCTGGACCCCCCCAAAGCCCCTCCCCCCTCCTCACTTCTGTCAAGCGACTTTGTTAACCACTTTGAAAAAAAGTTGATGATATTCGCTCTTCTTTTTCTGACTCACCTTTACTCACCGCTGGGTCACCAGACCCTCCTTCCACCAACACACTGACCTCCTTTTCCCCTCTCTCTCCAAGTGAGGTTCTTACCCTCATTACCTCTGCCCGCCCTACCACCTGTCCTCTGGACCCTATCCCTTCAAACCTCCTTCAGACTATCGCTCCTGATATTCTACCGTTTCTCACCCATTTCATCAACACTTCTCTAACTTCTGGTCACTTTCCAAACAGTCTCAAGGAGGCAAGAGTAAACCCTCTCCTAAAGAAACCCACTCTCAACCCGTCTGATGTTATAAACTACAGGCCTGTCTCTCTCCTCCCGTTCCTGTCTAAAACACTTGAACGCGCTGTCTTTAACCTCTTAAGCCCCAAGCCTGTTTTTCAGGTTTCAGGCTCGAAAATGACATGCCCAAAACAAAGGACTATAACTTAACTTCTAAAAGGGTTATATGAATAATTTATTTTATCAAAGCAAGGTCACATCTGTGAGTTGGATGTAGAAGTGTCAGAATCAATAAAGATGTTTCAGTGTCAGAGTAAATCCAGATGGAACATAGTCAGAAAGTGTACATTTTTGTTTCCGCCCAAATAAAACCCATTACTTATAGTGAAAACCACCCTTGAATGATGGGTTAGTAGCCTAAAAGCTTTAGGAATCCAAAGTATAACATATAGTAAGTACCCTGTATGAAGATTGAGGCAAAACAAGTGAGAATTGACCTTTTTAGAGAGGTTTAGCAAAAAAAGTCGAAGCGGACTAAGGTTTGGGCACATTTGGGTACATTTGGTTCCATCAGTGCCATTTAACCTTTTTCAGGTACCAGACTGTAAAAATCATTGTACAACATGTAATTATCACTATAGGTATTCATTCCATAAAAAAAAAGAAAATTATTGTTAAAAAAAAAAAAAATAATTAAGTGGGTGTGTGTGTGGTGTGTGTGTGTGTGTGGTGTGTGTGTGTGTGTGTGTGTGTGTGTGTGTGTGTGTGTGTGTGTGTGTGTGTGTGTGTGTGTGGAGTGTGTGGGAAGTTCCCTCTTTGCATGAGATGCATGTTACTTGCACAATAAAAATGAGGAAACTTAGGAAACATTTGACTCCAACTGGAGCAGATTTATTCAAAAAAATTAGCAACACACTATACAACAAGCATTTTTTGGGTAAAAAAAAAACTTTATACAAACCCTGAATGTTACAGTATTACTCCAGTAAGTCATGCCATGCCCTGTAACAGTTATGTTTCGTAGTGAAGCACAGAGGGACCTGACACTTCCTGCAGTACACAGGTGTCTTCACCCTTCAGTTGCCAACATCAGAGCACCTCCTGCAGTACCTCCTGACCTTGGTGGCATCTTCCCCATAATGCTCGGGCATCCAGAAGCCATATCCTCATCGCCTTCCTCACTGTGAAAATAAATGTGGAAAAAACAAATAGATTCATTCTCTGGCTTGTACTTTCAAAAATGTAACTCAAATCAGAAATAATTTCTCTACAACAACAGCAGAACATCAATTTTGAGTGTGTGAAATAACATTATATCACTCAAAATGTATACCGTGTAAATTATGTGAGACGGGGTTCATATAATCTGTTCAATATTTAATATTAATATTCTGTCTGTCATATATATGTGTGTATATATATATATATGTGTGTATGTATATATATATATGTGTGTATGTATGTATATATATGTATGTATGTATGTATATATATATTCGTCTATGGTATATAATGTCTATATAGGTATGTATGTATAGATCTGTTATATTAGATAGGTTCTCCTATATATATATGTATATATGTATATGTATCTCTTATATATATATTGTATATATCCCTATCTATATCATACCTATATATATACATAGATACATCTATACATTATATAGCTAAAGATACATAGATACATATTATACTCAGATAGAGTACATATATGTATATATACATATATATACATATATATACATACATATATATATACATATATACATATATATACATACATACATATATATATATACATATATACATATATATATATATATGTACATACATACATATATATATATATATATATGTACATACATACATATATATATACATATATAGTTGTAAGTCACTTTGGATAAAAGCGTCAGCTAAATTAAATGTAATACCGTGTTAAATGCAACATGTCTTGTAGTTTTTCAACAACAAGAACAAGAAACGGCATCCATCTTCTTTGTGTTGAGTGTGTGAAAGAACATTATATCACAAGATGGATGCCGTCGTGTTATTGTCACGTGTGTGAAATTACTATAGATGAATACACTCTTACACCAAATAAATAACAAAAAGATAAAAACAGATGAATACTCTTACACCAAATAAATAAGTAATAGATACAAACAGAGAGATTACCTTTCCGGTGACGGAGGTTCATAATCAGAGTCATTACTGTCCCCTTCGTGCGTGACGAGATCACTATCTTCCGACGGAGAGTCCTGAAATACGATGTCCAATGCCTCCTCGACGGACAAAAAAGTCTTCTTTCTGGCTGCCATTGCTACAATGAAGACAAAGAAAACAAATCCTGCTGTTTCGCTGATCGATCTGCCGTTCTCTGCTCTCCTGTCGCCGCGGGACATGCTATGCTACGCTATAGCCTAGTATGCAGCGTACAAAGACTGGGTCGTGCGTAAATCAGCTCTATTGCCTTTATTTATACTTACGCAAACTCCTATCTCTGGAACCCATTGGTCGATTTGCGTGATTGACACCTTTTTTGAATCGTTAGAGCCAATCGAATCGAGTAGCAGTTTTAAATTACGTAAATACGTCATGCCTGCGGAGGGGGAGCTATGCGTAAAAAGCAGCTCCCGCAGCTGAATCCACGGACTGTTAAATCCTAAAAACTTGGACCTTATATTTAAAACTTTATCCAAAACCTTTCCCCTCTCTGACCTCTCGAGGTTCTATTAGGGTAACAGGTTGCAGAGAAGGCCTAGCCCGGCCGGGGAGTGTGGAACGTAGCCACATACCTACTCCTTACCTCTAACCAATTCAGGTTCCAGTGGAGACCTCTCTCCCTGTGTTTGCCTCTCCACCTCTGTTTCCTACTTCTTACTTGCTACCCTTGTCCCTCAACCTATCCTAAGGGAGTGCATGTATGTAGACAAGTTAGTTTAGCTGCTATAGGCTTGGACTGTTGGGGGGGCACCTTAATCCATCTTTCTGGCTGTTTGTACCTGTGTACTCTCATGTTCCGATTAACCCAGCTTCAGCCTGTACGCCTGTCCTACCCCCAAACATCTCCATTGACAACATCAGACTGGAAAATGTGGACTACTTCCCATACCTTGGCAGCCTCCTATCATCAAAAGATGTTATTGATGATGAAATACACCATCGCCTCAGCTGTGCCAGTGGGGCTTTCTCAAGGCTAAGGAAGAGAGTCTTTGAGAACCGTGACCTCCAAGCAATGACCACAATCTTGGTTTATAAAGCTGTGGTGTTCCCCACTCTTCTGTATGGATCTAAGGCCTGGACCACATACAGCAGGCATTTAAAGGCACTTGAGGCATACCATCAGAGATCCCTCCGAAAAATCCTCAGGATTAGCTGGGAGGATCGGCGCAGTAACACTAGCGTCCTGGAGGAGGCTGACATTCCCACCATCACTGCCACCATTGCCCAAAACCAGCTCAGATGGATTGGCCATGTTATCCGCATGCCTGACTCTCGCCTCCCAAAACAAGTCCTTTATTCCCAGCTTGTTAAAGGGGAACGGGCCCCTGGAGGCTAAAAGAAGAGGTACAAAGATAACATAAAAACAAACCTAAAGAAGTGCCACATAGACCTAAAAGCTTGGGAAGACATGGCAACAGACAGGGCGACCTGGAGAAACCTTGTCTGTGAGGGTACTGCAATATATAATGATGACCTCTGCCATGCTGCACAAGACAAGCGCAGACTCAGGAAGGAGAGAGCAACCACCAAACAGGTCCAACCCAAACCTTCCACAACTACATTCCCCTGTCCATACTGCACAAGAGTAATCAGGTCCAGAATCGGCCTCTATGCCCACCTGAAGACCCACAAGGACCAAGAAGGAGGACAGTCATACTCAACTACGAGTGACCGCTGATGATGATGACTCTCATGTTCCGATTAACCCAGCTTCCCACAAATCTCTTTTTTCTGTCCATATATACGCCGGGATCCTGAGTCGAGGCTAATCCTGTTGCTGTGGTCGTGTGTCCTGGATCCTCTATCCTGAGCACTGGATCTGAGTCCTGGACTTCGAGTCGTGGCTGAACCTGTCTCTGCGGTCCTGCCAGACTCTCACCATACTACTTCCCTGATGGCTCCCACAGGATTGTTGACATCCTTGTGGATTCATCTTCTTATTATAGACACATGCATTTCCAAACATTTGGTCTACCTATGTTTTAAATGTATTATCTCTTCGATTTACACACGGCATCTATTGCACGTCTGTCCGTCCTGGGAGAGGGATCCCTCCTCTGTTGCTCTCCCTGAGGTTTCTCCCATGTTCCCTTTAAACTGTGGGTTTTCTCCGGAATTGTTTCCTTGTACGATGTGAGGGTCTAAGGACAGAGGGTCTGAGGACAGAGGGTCTAAGGACAGAGGGTGTCGTATAGTCATACTGATATTCTGTACAAACTGTGAAGTCCACTGAGACAAATGTAACATTTGTGATATTGGGCTCTATAAATAAACATTGATTGATTGATTGATATTTACTTGAACAAACAAAAAACCCTAACTCGGCTGCTTTTACATTACATTACATTACATTGCATTTAGCTGACGCTTTTATCCAAAGCGACTTACAATAAGTGCGTTCGACCAACAAAATACAAACTTGAAGAAAACAGAATCATAAAGTACATCAGGCTTCATAGAGCAAAAACATTTCAAGTGCTACTCAACTGGCTTTAGGTAAGCCAGTCCTTTATTAGTATATAAGTGCTTTGTTAATAGTTCTAACGCTCGAAGTGGAGTCGAAAGAGATGAGTTTTCAGTTTGCGCCGGAAGGTGTGTAAGCTTTCTGCTGTCCTGATGTCAATGGGGAGCTCATTCCCCCATTTTGGAGCCAGGATAGCAAACCCACGTGTTTTTGCTGATGGGAACTTGGGTCCCCTTCGTCCTGGATGTACGAAGGGCCAGATCCATTCGCAGCATGGTATGCAAGTACCATTGTCTTGAAGTGGATTCTAGCAGTTACCGGAAGCCAGTGAAGGGAGCGGAGGAGCGGAGTGGGAACATTTAGGAAGGTTGAAGACCAGACGAGCCGCTGCATTCTGGATGAGCTGCAGAGGTCGGATGGCACATGCAGGTAGACCAGCCAGGAGGGAGTTGCAGTAGTCTAGGCGTGAGATGGCGAGAGCCTGGACCAGAACCTGCGTGGCTTTCTGGGTCAGCTGGGGACGTATCCTCCTGATGTTGTAAAGCGTATATCTGCAGCAGCGGGTTGTAGCAGCGATGTTTGCAGTGAAGGACAGGTTGTTATCTAGGGTCACACCCAGATTCCTTGCAGTCTGAGTCGGGGAAACAACAGAGGGGCCGATGTTGATTGTCAGGTCAAGAGTGGGACAATCTTTTCCCGGAAGGAAAAGCAGTTCAGTCTTGTCAAGGTTGAGCTTGAGGTGGTGAGCAGACATCCACTGAGAGATGTCAGCTAGACAAGCAGAGATGCGTGCGACGACCTGGGTCTTTGAGCGGGGAAAGGACAGAATTAATTGGGTGTCGTCAGCGTAGCAGTGGTAAGAAAAACCATGCGGGCTAATGACAGATCCGAGCAAGTTTGTGTATAAGGCGAAGAGGAGGGAACCAAGAACAGAGCCCTGAGGGACCCCTGTAGTTAATTGACAAGGGTCAGACTCAGACCCTCTCCAAGTCACCCTGTAGGTACGGTCTTTGAGGTATGAGGTGAGGAGGGAAAGTGCAGAGCCTGAAACTCCAAGTTCTTGGAGAGTGCGAAGGAGGATCTGATGATTCACCGTGTCGAATGCAGCAGACAGGTCCAACAGGATGATGACAGAGGAGAGGGATGCTGCTTTAGCAGTGTGCAGTTCCTCCGTGACAGCAATGAGAGCAGTTTCTGTGGAGTGACCTGCCTTGAAACCAGACTGGTGCGGATCCAGAAGGTTGTTCTGATGGAGATAACAGGAGAGTTGTTTAACCTCTTAAGCCCCACGGACCCGAGCTCGGGTCCGAAAATGCTATATATGTAGCAACAGTGCTATATCTGAAGTGTCATTCATGAAACTATTAATATTCCATACCCATCTGACCGGAGGAAACTTGGCTTACTGACGATACGAAAAAAAAAATTGTTTTCGAAAAAGAAGTCTCACAAGAAGCCTCTAAATGACCCCATGTCAAAAACGGGCAATTGCTATGTCTGCTCATAACTCACAAAAACGATCATTTATAATTCATCCTTTCCGCACAAACAACACATTTTCTGAAAGCTGAGATTCCACAGATTCCATGGGTGTACACCCCATCACTACAGGCACAACATTAACCGAGCTGGCAGCCACAACATAGCAAGTAAACAATATCAGTTTTCAAATCCCTGACAATAATTAGGTCTTACCTTGGCTGTTTTGTGATCAAAAGTTGTGTTCAAAGGAATAAAAACGCTGCTCAGGGTTAATCCAATGTCTCTTGTCACCTTAAAATGATTACTGAGAATCAATCCTTTCATTCACGGCAGAAGAGTAGGTCCAGCGATTAACCTGTTAAACCCAGAGCCTGTTTTTCAGGTTTCAGGCTCGAAAATGACATTCCCAGAACAAATGACTATAACTTCACTTCTAAAAGGTTTATATGAATAATTGTTGTTATCAAAGCAAGGTTACATCTGTGAGTTGGATGTAGAAGTGTCAGAATCAATATAGATTTTTCTGTGTCAGAGTAAATTCAGATGGAACATAGCAAAAAAATGTAAATTCCTGTCTCCGCCTAAAGAAAACCCATTACTTATAGTGAAGACCAACCTTGAATGATGGGTTAGTAGCCTAAAAGCTTTAGGAATCCAAAGTATAACATATAATAAGTACCCTGTATCAAGATTGAGGCAAAACAAGTGACATTTGCCCTTTTTAGAGAGGTTTATGAAAATAAAGTCCAGGCGGAATAAGCTTTGGGCACATTTGGGCATATTTGGTTCCATCAGTGCCATTTGACCTTTTTCAGGTACCAGACTATAACAATTATTGTATTACATTGAATAATCACTATAGGTATTCATTCCACCCAAAAAACAAACAAAAAAAAAATATATATATATATTTTTTTTCAATAATTGTTTTTTAAATATCTTTTTGTGTGTGTGAGTGTGTGTACTAGGTGTGTGTGTAAGTGTGTGTGTGTGTGTGTGTGTGTGTGTGTGTGTGTGTGTGTGTGTGTGTGTGTGTGTGTGTGTGTGTGTGTGTGTGTATGTAACTGTACCAACGCACTATACAATAAAACCACACTGTAGGTCATTGTGTGTAGGTGTACTTGCACAATAAAAAAAAAACAGAAACATAGGTAACATTTGACTCCAACTGGGGCAGATTTATTTCAAACATTTTACCAACACACTATAGGCATGTAAAAACAAACATTTTACCAATGTACTATACCAGGGGTGGCCAACCCGCGGCTCTCGAGCCGCATGCGGCTCTTCAGTTCATATCGAATTGTATAGCCTATGTGTGAGTTTGGGGGAGAGACACTGACTCCTGACTAGTGTTGCACGGTGTACCGATACTTGAAAGGTACCGCGATACCCTGCCGTTAAAAACGTTACGATTCCTCCGTTTCATTAGTATCGGTACTTGACGGGGGGAAAGTCCTCCGGTGAGAAAGCGCCGTTTTAATAAGAGCCGTGTGTGTTCAGCGCTCTGCTTCCACTCCCTGCACTGCAGCCGTGCCTGCAGTCCCGCCCCTCTCAAGCACGCACTTAGTCCCTCCCCTCTCTCGTGCACGCGCTAGCTGCCAGAGCATGTGAGAAAACGAGAAGCATGGCTGCAAGTGGGAGTGCAACTGCCGCTGCGCCTCGGCTTGTTGACAAAAAAGACGCCAGAAGCGACATTTGGACAGTGGCGTTTTCTCCTGGAGGCCAAGGGAAGCCTTCCCCTGTTTTTTCGGATTGTAGTTATAATTTTAATAAATAAATAAAAACACTTTGTTTGGTTTCTGTAATTGTTCTGTGCTGTGTGTTGCTGCCGGCCCGTCTCTCCCCCATTCTCATTGAGTATTATACAAAGAGTGAAACAGCGCCCCTCTAGATGTTATGGTGAAACAGTAGATTGCACTCTCTGTTGCGAGAGGAGGCCAGCCGAATCTGGCTTCCCTTGGTGAAAAAAAATTGAGGGATTGACCAATCAGATGAGGCTCACGTGATGCCCCTTCCAACCTGTGATTAGTCAGGGCCATGCCAAGGGAAGCTGGAGGCGGCTGGCTTCCCTTGCCTCACAATCCAATCAAATCGCATCAACTTAGTGTTGCAGTGACGCGTCCTAAAATCCGGAAGTAAGCTGCGCTCGGTTTCCCTCGACAAAAAATCAATGGGATTTCTCCATAGGATTTTGTTCAGTCGGATAATATCCACATGTCTACCCTACTTTTATAATTTTCGAATCATAAATCTAATCGATAGAAGATAGATAGCGCCACTGCACCACTCTCACCGCCGTTAGAAAGTAGCAAGCAACTGAAACAAGGTCACCCTTGAAAAAGAGATCTTTTGATCTCAAGGGGCTTTCACCTGGTTAAATAAAGGCTACAAACAAACAAACAAACAAGTGCAATTATGACCCAAAAGAAAGGACGTATTATTGGCTTCCCCTAATTTTTTTCCCACGCCACGCTACTGCATTTGGAAGCATTTTAGCTATATCTCTGACAGTGAGGGCAAGCCTA
Source organism: Gymnodraco acuticeps (assembly GCF_902827175.1). Lineage (NCBI taxonomy): Eukaryota > Metazoa > Chordata > Actinopteri > Perciformes > Bathydraconidae > Gymnodraco > Gymnodraco acuticeps. The sequence goes on along the minus strand of NW_022990243.1, from coordinate 101,761 downwards.
CGGACACAACGAGGCCCGTCTGTAAGAAATGTATTGATTTTATTTCATACGAATTCTTGTCATTTATTTTATTTATTGTTCTCATTGTTTAAAAGTTTGTGTTATGGTTATGGTTCTGGTGTGACATAAAGCACAATAATTACATTTAAGACTGTTTCCCTTTTTTTAAGAAAAGTATCGAAAAAGAATCGGAATCGCAATTCTTGACTTGGTATCGAAACCAAAATGTTGGTATCGTGACAACACTAGCTACTCCTGACAGTTAAACCTGATATTGAGTAGGTCTGTTAAGTATTGAATGCTAATAATTCTGACGTAATTTGGCCGGTCAAAGTTGTTTGGGCTCGGATAAAATCGCTCCGTTACTTTCGTCCCGTGTTACTTTCGTCCCGTGTTACTTTCGTCCCGTGTTACTTTCGTCCCGTGTTACTTTCGTCCCGGCTCTCCCTACGTGTGTATGTGTGGTGTCAGTATGAGAGGATGACAGCGCGTCTAATTTTGATGTGGCCCAAGAGCCAATCACAATAATACCTGCGATGCAGTGACCCAATCACCTTTGAGGGGGGGAAAACCTATCGTTGATTAAACACTATCCAGTGTTTCCCCTACCATTGTCTTGCCCCTGGAATTTAAGGTGTTTAAAACATATAATAATTTTTTTTTTTAATATAGCACCAAATTGCAAATAATCTATAACTACTGTCACTTTTCACATTGAACATGTGCTCTTTTATTAGGCAAGGCAAGGCAAGTTTATTTATATAGCACTTTTCAACACAAGGCAATTCAAAGTGCTTTACAAAAAATGAAAGAGATTAAGAAAATGGCAGTCATTAAAAAGAAAAGCTAATAAAATAAACATTAAAAGAAAAAATACATGGATACAAGTTACAGTGCTGTCAATTAAACATTAAAAGAAAAAAGTACATGGATAAAAGTTACAGTGCAGTCTAAGATATGAATAGTTCAATTAAAAGCAGCGACAAAAAGAAAAGTCTTCAGCCTGGATTTAAAAGTAGTCAGAGTTGCAGCGGACCTGCAGGTTTCTGGGAGTTTGTTCCAGATATTTGGAGCATAATAACTGAACGCTGCTTTACCATGTTTAGTTCTGACTCTGGGGACAGAAAGCTGACCAGTCCCTGAAGACCTGAGAGATCTGGATGGTTCATAATTTAGCAGGAGGTCAGAAATGTATTTTGGGCCTAAACCATTCAGTGCTTTATAAACCAGCAGCAGTATTTTGAAATCTATTCTGTGACACACAGGAAGCCAGTGTAAAGACTTCAGAACAGGAGTGATGTGATCCACTTTCTTAGTGTTAGTGAGGACTCGAGCAGCAGCGTTCTGAATTAGCTGCAGCTTCCTAATAGATTTTTTAGTGAGACCTGTGAAGACACCATTGCAGTAGTCCAGTCTACTGAAGATAAAAGCATGGACAAGTTTTTCCAAATCCTGCTGTGACATTAGTCTTTTAATCCTAGATATATTCTTTAGGTGATAGTAGGCTGATTTAGTAACAGTTTTAATGTGACTGTTGAAACTCAGGTCAGAGTCCATGACTACACCTAGATTTCTGGCTTTATCTGTTGTTTTGAACATTGCACACTGAAGCTCAGCGCTAACTTTTATACGTTCTGCCTTGGCTCCAAAAACCATTACCTCAGTTTTATCTTGGTTTAATTGGAGAAAGTTCTGACACATCCAGTCATTGATTTGTTCAATGCACTTACTCAGTGTTTGAATTGGAGCATAGTCTCCTGGTGAAATTGTTACGTAAATTTGTGTGTCATCTGCATAGCTATGGTAACTTATTTTGTTGTTCTTCATTATCTGAGCCAGTGGTAGCATGTAGATGTTAAAGAGAAGAGGCCCCAAGATGGAGCCTTGAGGAACCCCACATGTCATATTTGTCAACTCAGATGTGTATTTACCTATAGAAACAAAGTTGTTTCTGTCCTTTAAGTAGGATTCAAACCAATTCAGAACTGTTTCCGAAAGTCCCACCCAGTTCTCCAGTCGGTCTAGTAATATGCTGTGGTCAACAGTGTCAAACGCAGCACTGAGATCTAATAATACTAACACTGAAGTTCTGCCACTGTCTGTGTTTAAGTGGATGTCATTAAAGACCTTTACAAGAGCAGTCTCAGTGCTGTGGTTTGGACGAAAGCCTGACTGGAACACATCAAAACAGTCATTTAAATGCAAGAAATTACTCAACTGTTGAAAAACAACTTTTTCAATGATTTTACCTAGAAATGGGAGGTTTGATATGGGCCTGTAATTGTTCATTACTGAAGCTAGATTATTACATAAACTAAACGCTTTCATTTTAAGTTGTGAGTTTAGTGTTTTTGACCCTAAGAAACACTGATGCATTAATCAATAACAATAATCCACAGCTGCTCCAGAGGATTTAAAAAAAAAGATATCCCAATGCCACAAAAATGCATCAGTGACGTGGTTGAAATCTTGTCTCCAGAAAACAAAAAACTGTTTGATGTGGCTCTTTGCAGTAACATAGAAAACATGTGGCTCTTAACCTCTGACTGGTTGGCCTCCCCTGTACTATACAATAAAACCACACTGTAGGTTTGTAAAAACAACAAATATTTAAGTATAAGTATTTTTTTTTTAAATAAAACACTCGCAAAACGTTATACCTACCTGAACTTTATACCTACCTGAATGTTCCAGTATTTAGGTCGTGCCACTCCCTGAATCAGTTCTTTTTGACAGTGAAGCACAGAGAGACCTGGCACTTCTTGCAGTACACAGGTGTCTTCACCCTTTTGAGTCCAGCATCTAGGCCCCTCCTGCAGTTCTTCCTAACCTTGGTGGCATCTTCCCCATCATACTCGGACATGCATGTGAGTGGTGGAGGAGGGGGTGGGGGTGGTGGAGGTGCAGGGCCTTCTGCAGGGCCTTCAGCAGGGCCTTCAGCAAACTCCAACAATTCTGCAGCAAGCTGCTCCCTGAAAGTCTTCTGGGTGTGTGGCTTTGTCCTGCTGGGGTCACTCCTCATCTAACAAATGTGGAAAAACAAAGAGATTAGATTAATTCACTGGCTTATACTATTACTTATAGGATAATATTGGACTATAAATGAATAATATTACACCAAATAAATAAGTAAACATGTATATTCATTCACTGGCCATTCATTTAGAAAATGTAACTCCAAAAAGACTGGGAACTGAGTTAAAAGCTCTAACTGTGGCAGACTTATGTCATTTATGTTACATAACATCGTTTGATGTGTTGACGTGTTGTGCTTACCTGTTTCTCAGCTGGCTGTTGACCTGCATCTTGGCAACTGTTGCTGGTGCCACACAAAGACGACATCTCTTGTGAGAGAACATTGACAACATGATGCAGATGAGATAATAGAGGCAAGAACAAAAGAGAACTGATTTACGGCTCTCACTAAATTCTTCTCATTCCTTTACCTCCTACACGTCAGTTGAGAACAAGCCACAGATTGTTTTGATGGGAGGAACGATGGGCAGGCTCAAAAACCTCAGATGCCAATATTGATTTGAACTTCTATTAAAATGCAAGAGTACTCAAAGGAAAAACCTTTAAGCTAAGGCTTTTTTCCAATAACATAAAAGCAAATGTGGACTTGACTGTGGATTTGATTGTAACATTTACAAATAAAAGGCTAATGATGTATGGTGTGATTAGGGTAACACATAAAGCAGAACTACACATGCTGGCTATTGTGTTCCCCAACATGTTCTCTCTGGCACGTCTCTACTGGGAATTGAAGTTTTAAAAGACGTTTTCGTTTTTCCCACAATTAGAAGTTGCCAGTATTAAACTGTGTACAGCCCTGGAGGTTTAGGCGATAGGAAACACATTGGTGTTATCAAATGTAAAACATATCATTAATAAATGGGTGAAAATCGCTTGTGTCCATAATGCGCAGTATTAATATATACCCACATGACAGCTCATTGTTACTTTGTAATTCTACTCCACTACAATTCAGAGGTTAACCTGGTATTTTTACTCCACTACATTTATTTGAGTTACTTTGCAGATTCTGATTAATGATGTGAAATATAAACAACCCTTAAATCAGACTTTAGTTACACCTGAGTAAAATTCAGGGAAGGTGATTGTCAAGTGCCAACAATCAGGAGAGATATGTTACGGTGAGTGAAGCAAGCAGGACCCAAATGCAGATAACGCTGAAAAAAGCCTTTATTTCAAGGATAAAATAAAAATAACTTGGACAAAACAGAACTCTCACCGGTGAACTCATTCACAAGCAAAAGACGAACCAACACTGAACACAGGAAGGGACAAGACTAAATACAGGGAGGGGTAATCACGAGACGAGACACAGCCGGGCAGGGGAGGAGAAACACAAGGACAACAGGTGAACACAATCAGACAATTAGACACACCAGGGAAACTAACGACAGGAGGAAAAACACAGGAAGAAGGACCAGACAATATACAAGGAGGACAACACCCATAACCAGACATACAAAACTCTAAACGTGACATAACATGAGAATCCTGACAAGATATTTGATAGTTGGTGCTTGAGAAGACTAAACATTTATCTGCAGATCTCTATAAAGTATATTCATTACTCGTTATTCTCTACTAATAGTTAATTAAAAACTGTGTAATTGCTATTTTGCACATCCCTTTCAAGATTTCAAGATTTTCTAAGGTTTATTGACATATCATATACACAACTACGGTGTAGTTATGCAATGAATGAACATCTTGGGTCGCAGGTTCCTCAACAGTGCATTACAAGACATCTATCAATATGTGTGTACCTCCAGCATTAAACTGTCATAGTCTGCACATTTCTTATTCTATCTACATATATAAGAGTATAATTAATGTGTATAATATCAGTTAAAATAAGTGCTTCAACATAGTTAACATTGCAGGAAAGCAATATATTAGACGTTAAGTACTTTGTCAGGCTTAATATGTATCTGTAGATACCCCCAAAGCTTTTTTCTTATTTGAAAGAAGACCTTAACCTAAAGAATTCTTTAATGTTTAAATAAAGGTTAATTAGTTTGTCTGTTTTGCACATCCTCATATTAATACCTGTGTACATCCTGCACTAAACTGTTTTATTGTAGAGATCACTTACAGCAGGGGTGCCCACACTTTTTCAGCTAGGGAGCTACTTTTAAAATGACCACGCCCAAATGATCTACTTACAGGACCGCGCCTGCCCAACCTGTGTCGTGAGCGGGGGGGGGGGGGGGGGGGGGGGGGAATAAACACCTCCAGCATCTCTCCCTAAAATGTGCACTTAGGTTATTTCAGACCTCCAGGACAGAGACCGGGAAAATCATCTCTCTTTGGCGGCTCACAGACCACCAAAGGACGGACTAATGACCTCCAGCATGTCTCCCTCACATGGGCACTTCCATAACCTTGCACACCGTGAGTGCCCGGGTACCCGCACTTAAGCACTCCCCCACGGACTAAACCCAGATATTCACACCCACCAGAACCTCGTGCCCCTGGTAACCCTAAAAGGGGGGTGGATTTTGTGGTGCTTTTCTGTCCGCACATCAGCATCCATATTCGTCCTTCTTCACGGCACCACCACCCCCCCTTCTGGGCTGGAGGTTCAAACACTTTAACTTTTTTTGACCGGAGTCATCCCATGTTAATTTTGTCCAAAAACCGGAGCATTCCCTCACCCCTGTCTTCGGCCCCCTGAGTTTCCCCGCCGCAGACTTCCCTGCTTTGTTGCTGTTCCCCCGGGCCGTCCGCAAGAGTCTCGCTTATTGGCCTCTACCTTGCCCCCGGGCCGTCCACACGAGTCCCCCTTGTCGGCCTCTGTCCTCCCGAGTTGCTGTTGCTTCCTGTCTCTGTGTTCCTTCCTGCCTGATTACCTGATTGTGTTCACCTGGTGCCCCTGTGTTTTCTCCTCCCTCCTCACCTGTGTCTTGTTTGTTTCATTAGTCCTGTGTGCATTTAGGTTCTGCTTTTTCTGTTAGTCTTTGTGAGCTCCTTGTTTGTTGTTGACTGTGTTCCTGGGGGAAAGTTCTGCTCTGTTTGTTACTTGAAGCCTTGAAATAAAGGTATTATCTGTTAAACCTGCATTTGGGTCTTGCCTGCTTCGCTGAACCCTGACACACAGCTTCCGGTCTTCCAAGATCCGACCGGACAAAAAGTCGTGGTGCAGGCAAGAAACATACTATCAATAGAAATGCATTGCTCTTAAAATCGTTCTGTGTGACACAAAAAAAAGGGGAAGATCCTATCCTATATATTCTCTATAAAAGTTCAAATTTAATTGAATTTCTTTTTTTATTATTTGAACCTTTTGTTTTCTAAATATTACGACTTTCTCCCTAAAATGTTGCTCACATTTCCAGTGGCGATTCTAGAGTATATGGGGGGGCTTGTATTCTGTGTTTTCTCACACACACACACACACACACACACACACAGAGACACAAACACACGACAGATATTAAGAGGTTGAGTTTGACACCTGTGCTTTAGAGATTTAGTAGAAACCTGTTTACGAGGGCCACATAGCAAAGTATTTGCTCCGGGCGTTCTGACATTTGAATTACACGTATAACCAGACTGAGAAGTTTTCAGGAATGTTTGCATTAGTCTTTAGGGGCTCGAGGAGCACTAACAGTATAAAAACAGACGGAGCGAGACACAGCGCCACATCAGAGCTGCACCTGAAGGACCAGGACTTCCAGGACCAGAACCTCAAGAGTAGCATCAGCTGCCCCAGACCTCCAGGACCTCCAGACGGTGAGTCTCCACTTCTTTCTCCTCACGGTCCTGCAGCTCCGTCAGGAAGCCTCCTGTGACTCGGTGCAGGGACCAGTCCCCTCAGAAACACAGAGAATCCTGAAGAGAGGTCCGTGTGAATGCTGAATGCTGAGCTTTCCGAGTAAAGTACGGGGAGCACTTAGCAGCTGAAGTCTTAACAGTTTCTCCATTGACTTCTGTAGTGACATGTGGATGAATTATGGTGAATATTATTCATAGCATTCCTAACTGAGATTAACGTTGTCAGGCTTGAGTGAAGCAGGCAGGACCCAAATGCAGATTTCAAAGAAAAATACCTTTATTCCAAGGCGAAAGCGTCAAAATCAGAACACTACCCCGTGACACAGTCAGAGACAAACAAGGAACCAACAATGACAGACAGAAAAACCAGAACTTAAATACACACAAGACTAATCAAAGAAACAAGAGACAGGTGAGGAGGGAGGAGAAAACACAGGGGAACAAGGTGAACACAATCGGGTAATCAGACAGGAGGGAACACAGACAGAAAGCAACAGGCAAGACAGGGGGTGAACACTTATCAAAATAAAACAGGAAACCAAAGACAAAACAAAACACAGACAGATCGTGACAAACGTTTTGATGTTTGAACCGAGTTTGTGGGTTGAAGATGTGGAAGTAGTTAAGTACAGAAAAGTGCACAGAAGACTAATAGAGGTAAAGACTTTTTGCTGTAGAAGAACGTACATTGTAAAACTTAATAAGCTGTGGTCATTTTTAAAAAAGTATGCAAACTCATTGCCTCACAATCACTAAGTTAAGTTAGTATGGTGAGTAGGAACAACTTGTTTATTAAGTACAACTAACACAACACTTTGAAGTTGTAAAAAAACATCATTGCATTAACTTAAAGGTCACCTATCATGCTTTCATACATACATATGTATCCCGGTGTGTCAGGAGACTCACAAAGGGGCGTGGCCAGCAGCAGCTTGGGCACGTTTGAAGCTACTGACCCAGAATCAGCTCTTTAGTCGCAGGCCTGAAATAGAGGGAGGATGAGGCTGCAATGATCTGTTTGGGCTTTGGAGCAAAGCACTTCAGAGACATGTTTTTGATATCTCTGAAAGCTATAATATATGCCTAAGAATAGTATAACAGGAGACCTTTAACATATACCAAACAGTTGGCTCTATTGCTAGGTTCATTTCAATAAATGAACAACATGCACTTTAAACATTTCATGCAGGAGTAAGACAATGATTTAAGTACCTCCATATGAGTACTGTGAATACATGATTAAAGGGTTTAGCCTGTCTAAAACATGATGCCACTCATCACTTGTGTATTGTTATATTTTATAAATCTAAAAGTGTTCATTTATCTGAAGCACTTTGAGAGCATTATCAATAGGATATCCATGTTGTGTGCTCTCGTAACAAGTGTGTGCATTTGTAAAGCATTGAAAGAGAAACACACTGATTGTTTAACTATTAACGCTAACGACACAGAAAGAAAGTTCCATCTCCAGCTCACGGTGGAATTGGCATTACTCCTGAAGTTACTCGTGCACAGTGCTGCCCCTGACAGAGTCGGGCCTTCTCTACATAACGTGAGAAAGTGTGTTCATTGATGACAAAGCTGAGGAAAACTATTTCCAGATCTGTGTTCAGTTAAAAACCACCAGTACGTCTTCTTATCTCAATGTCTCAGTTTTGCTCACAGCCTCTTTGCATCACTAAACTGGTGGCATCAGGGAACCAGTCAGGGAGCATTTGACGGGTTTAGAGAACATTGTTTTGAATGTTCAGGAAGTGTATGAACCACTTCCTGCCGAGGACCCTTCATTGTGTACGCTGTTATTGTGTGTTATGGTGCGTTAACCCGGTGTTTTGTGCCTCTTCCTCTGCAGAGTCATGAAGCTGCTCCTCCTGCTGGCAGGTAAGCAGCATCGCAGGCTTCACTGTGACAAACAACATGTGTTTGAAAGGCATTATGAATGCGTTTCAAAGTCAAGTCCTCTGTGCATAGAGTCACTGCGAGTGTGTAATAGCCCCGCACTACTCTACTGTCTGCTTTGTGCAAATAAAACAAGATAATGTTTGAATGATAGACTTTTAAAACATGAGCTCATCCATGAAATCAATATCAATCTGAACGGGTAGCTCTTATTCAACATGTTGATGGCTTCAGTTAATGAGGGGGTTAGCCTTCAACCACCTGTATTTATGAATGGCACAGAACCCAGATCCCCTGTATACATTCACCCTGAAGGAGTACATGTTTTACAGAACAAATAAAGATATCATTATTCACTCATTGCACTGATGAGTGTCACTTCAAGTCAGAGGAGAGGCTTCAGGGAACGATGAGTGTTCAGGTTGTTCTTGATGGATGTGTTTCTCCTGGAACTCCTGCAGTTGCTGCCAGCCAGATGGAGCTCTCTGCCTCTCAGAGAGGTACTCTGAATGCTCCTGGTGGAAACATCAACATCAGCGACGTTCCCATCACTTTCTATGGAAAAACCTACACATTGTTACACGTGAGTACAATGACCCCCTGACTGACTGTGTGGCCTCTAACATTGCCCGTCGTATCCCTATTTTAGGCACTCCAGCTTCGGATGTCTGACCGCTAGGATAGCAACATGGAGTGTGTAGTGTAGTAGATGTTGGTGGGCTGGTAGAACCCCAGAGCAGTATCTGCCCCTGCAGGAGAATCCCTCTGTCGTTGGGAGACCCCTTGGTAATTAGGGCAGCTTCAGGACCCACAATCCCTAACCCCCCATTTTATATCATATCTCAACATCAATCAACACCACATCAACCACAGTGACCAATGGAACTATAGTTGAACTTAAACAGGGTTTCTATTCAATACTAATGTCAGCCTTTTCCAAGGAAGGGTGTTCTTACCTCACTCTGAGACCAAGCAGAAACCTTCAGAGACCACGAGAGAGACCAGGAGTTGGGTCGAAGTGTACAAAGTATTAAGGTTTTAACAGAAATAGAGGATTACAAGAATCCTAAACAATAAGACACCAAGTCAAAATACAAAAGCAACAGGCTCACAAGTCAAATGTTCTAAAGCCGTCTCATTCCTTCTCCTCCATTCTTCTTCACTGCTTCTTCCTCCTCCCTCTCTGCGTCAGGTGGTCTCCCCCTTCCTCTCTTTGAGTCAGAAGGAGGTCACAACTGTTTTAATCATTGAACATTAAAACATGTAAGGTTTAAAAATAAAACAAATAAAGACTTATAGTAATGCCATGTCATTTGAAAGAGAGGGAATATGAAGCAAAGTTATGAGAGCAGAACACTTTGTCAATGTCATGTTTAGAATCAGGGGTTTTTCTTTAAACCTTTCCATTTGAAATATAGAAACTTTATACTTGAATTCATGAACAGATCAAAAGTTCAGAATGCTCCATCTAGTTTCACATGTTTGGTTTCACATGTCTGAACAGACATGATGGAAACTACATCCTTTCTATTTCCAGCCAATGGAGCATCTTGTTATCAATGGTAGCTCAATAGAGGTCGTGAGGTGAAGGTCAGGTCTGTCACGGCCACTTACACAGCAGAACTGTCAACACTACACATAATAAAGCTATTATAGATATGACACATAACTCACTGTTTAATATGTTATCACTCACAGTCCTCAGAATCAGTCCCTAGTGTTTTTGTCTTGATCTTCTTTATATCTAGATGTAAGCGGTTTGTTACCTTTCAGCGTGTCAGCCTGTAAATATGGGAGCACATGAATAATGACATGTTGCTAAAGGCGGAGAATTAATTGAGTTTTACACACAAAGTTTAAAGTGTGCTTTTTGTGCCAGCTGTTATTTTGGGTATTATGAAAGTTTCCCCTCATATTATTCAATATCAGACGCTCTGAGACAGGCTTGGTCCCATAATGCATCACTGTGAGTCTGGTCCTGAGCTGGAAAGTGAGCGTAACATTCCCCTCTGGGGTCTATGGGGTCAGGCACTGATCAGATCAGTTCAATGGAGTGGGGACAGATCATTACTAGAGCCAACAGGAAGTGGTTTGGAGCAGCTGGACGCGTCTCTTTGATTCCTCATGTGTCTCTGTATGAAAGGACACATAAAGACTTGTTGGACAGTGGCTTGTAGAAAGCTTTTTTCCAAAGTGAGAGAAATGTTTTGATCTCATCATTGATCCTATCTTTTTTCTCCGTAGCTAAAAGCACACCTTGCAGCTCAAACATTTGAGGAGAGGAAACGATGCTGTTTTGGAGCGAAAGCCTTCATATTGTTGTTCCCTTTTTGTTTTTGCAGGTGAAGATCGGCAATAAGGTTGAAGTTTGTTTAAAAAATGACCCATCTGAGGACGACATTGACTGTGTGGTGACCAGCGACGGGGTGGTTTCAACCAAACTGAAGTACTCTGTACAAAAGAAATCATTTTCTGCTCGCTCTGATCTTGTTAACATCAACACCCAGGGACTGGGTAAAGTTGATCTCACGTTCTACAATGTTCAAAGATTGAATGTGAGTCCTGATCCGATCCCTGTTACACACCGACTGGCTGTCCAGCTGTTTGTACAAAATGAACATTTCAAAGACATTGTGTGGCAAAGACAACTTCAAATCAAAGTTTATTTGTAAAATGTTGGAAGCGTTTCCTAATATTTCTCTTCTGTTCCTGCTTTCAGGTGATGGAGTTGTCATTCCTCAATCATGGTTTACAAGCTGCTTGCTTTACATATCATCCTGCTGGCCTTCCGTTTTCTTCTAGTTTAGTAAGTATGACATGAGGCTCTTACCTAACCCTAACCCTTCAGCCTCACCGACGTTGAGAGTTACACTTTGTCAGGTCCCGATACCAATGCAATGTGTTCCTGTTTGTTTCTGTGTGCCAGGGAAACTCATATCCTAAATCCTTTATGTTAGAAAGCTGCTGTCTTCCAGCCTTCCTCACACGCACTCTGAATGAGAACTGATCCCTGAGAAGACTTCTGTACCCTAACCACCCTGAGAGATGAGAACTGAGGCTGTGTGTGATCCATTATTCCTTTGTCTCACCATCAGACATCATTCATATGAATACAGAACAAGCTTTCAGTTCAGCATGGATAGGTGAATGGAGAAGACAACGTGCAGTCTGTTTGCTCCTCTAAGCCTCTCCTTTTAAAACTCTCTTCTTATGTTCACTTCTAAACAGAGATAGGTGTCAGAAATAATGTCATACTCAGCCTTAGAGTTTCAGGAAGCAGAAGTCACTCAGCATCATGTGTTAGCATGAAGACAAAGAGAGTTATTATCAGTGACACCACATGTAGCTGCTAGCATGCAGAGCTAACGGGGCAGGCTGGACTCACAGCACCAGGTGGTTCTGCTCCTTCCTGCCCTCAAGTGGACAAAGGAGTTCATTAGAAATATCAATCTGGAATAATGAAGGAGCTCCCCACTGCTCTCACTGTCACTTCATGCCCTAACATCGGAGGAAATATATCACAAGTGGATTCTAGAACACTTTCATTCATGTTTACAGTATTGAGGTTACCTTTGTTTTTAATGATTGTGTTTACTAGTTATTTGAAATGTGTTTTTAAGGTTCAAACATCTGTCCAGGGACTACAGATGTAAAAGAGCCTCTTGGCTAACTCTGGCACATTTACAGAAATGGTTCTTAGTGTGCAATGTCCCTGTTAAATAAATAATATGCATACAAATACATTCTGTTTAATCCTTTACTAGGAACTGTCTACAACAGTCGGTGGCACAGTGATGGATACCTGGAAGACTCGTGTACAACGATTTATTTTTCGAGACCTGAGTGGATGCAGAGTCTCAGGTAAGCTGGTCTGGGGGTTCCCAAAGAAAGGGATCCTCTAAGTGAAATGTGATATTAAAACATGTCTGTCTTAAAATCTGCCTGTAGTCACTGAAGTGTAATATCATTACCTCCATTCTCCTCCAAGGTGGCGCTGTAATGCCGGGTTCAGAGATGCCCAGCGCAGAGCCCTGCTCTGTTGAACTGTGTTCTCTGTCTGCAGTCCTCGCTAATGTCACAGCATGTGGGCCCGAGGAGGTTTGCCAAGCGGACAACACGTAAATATGTGCTCTTTCTATCAGGAATAAAGGTCTGACTGATTTGAATAAAGTGTCCCATGTGATCGAACCCTCCATGAGAGAGTGAGGATATTATCCACCTGAGGATTATTGCAGTTATTGATGAATCTGTTCCTATTTCTATCACCCCTTTCCACCAAAGCAGTTCCAGGGTCAGTTCAGAGCTAGTGCCCGATAGCTCTCCAGTCCTTTCATGGTTTCCATGAGAAAAACTGGTTCGTGTTAGGAACCAGAGCTCTGCTGGACTGGAACCAAGAACCAGATCTGTGTGGAGGCTGGGTCAGATCACTAGAGCCGAGCAAAGTGACCAAAACGAGACTCACACTTTTGTTTATGTCCCGCCACCTTCCCCGGGCAAACGTAGAGATACGCTCGCTCTCATGGCCCGCTTTGAGGAGCAGCACGACCCGTTCTCCTGTTGTTTTTAAACCAGCTTTCAGGTGTGATCACTTCATACCGTAGGCTACACAAGTTGTCATATCAGATCACAAGTGAAATCCTATTGAAAGAACGCCGGTAGAAACGACAAATGACACAATGATAGCAACATGTGCATTTATGGAGAATAATTAAAACGCCGTAACCATCTAGTGTTCATCATGTGTTATTATTTTAAATACGTTTAATTTAGTTTGATGGCTCTTAATCTGGTTGTTGCTTCATCAGACTGGCTATGCTAACATCATCCATATGATACAGGGAAACGTTTGCAGGTAACGTCAAACATTGCACATTAAAACTGAACAAAATATGAATCACTGGGGAAATCTGCATCTGTTGCTTTAGAGACAGTCAGCAGTGAATTACTGACTGTCACTAAAGCAACGGGGAATGCCTCTGAATCCTAGTGGGAACAGTTCAACCTGGATCTGAAGAAGAGCAACGAGAGCACAGCTCCAATGCAGCCGCCATTGCTGTAGTTTTTGCCTGAGCTGGCTTTGCTGGAAAATGCAGGGACGTAAACAGTGCTGTCGAATGAACAGGTAACTGGTCCAACATTGAGAACCAACCGTCCCAACTAACACGGCTCTCATTTCAGTGGAAAGGGCTTTCAAGTCCATCCATTATTGTTTCTGATCAGCTGGGGAACGGTTCAGTCTATAAATCCTAAAAAACCTTCTCCACTTATTTCCCATTGCACTTCTTTGCCATGGTGGGCCTCGTGATGGACACTTTCTGAAAAGAGATCCAGATGGATGCACAGCGTCTCTGTGTGTGTGCAGTGTTCCTATAAAGTGATCCTTTGACCTCTCCTTCATGCTTTACACATGTTTCAATCCTCCGAGGCCAGCTCCATCAGTACTGTAGTGCTGCGTCCATAAGACCAAACCGCAGATATCCGGGTTGTCCCAAGTAGAGTTGAGCATTACCCATAATTAGGGATGGGTATCGTTTGAAATTTATCGATTCCGATTTCGATTCCGGTTCTGCTTATCGATTCCGGTTCTTATCGATTCCCCGTTTCGATTCCAAAATTGTAAAAATAAAGAGGTCAAATGTTTAGATAACAAAAATATATTTATTCTTAAAAGCTTTAACTGAAATTGTTACTAAAAAATATACATGCAATACAAATGTATTGCACAATAGCTGTGCTTTATTTTAACTGAGCTTTGCCTGTGGCAAGCTATTAACAGGCATTACACTTTGCCTTTTCTTTTTCTTTTTTAGTGTAGTGGAGCCTCACTTCAGAGTGTTTACCGCGACCTATCTTTGGTGTTATGAAGTGACTGAGCTCGTGAAATGTCTACGGGAGGGCGGGGGAGCATCGCTGCGGGGCAACTGTGGACCTCTGTCGCCTGTCAGCGCAACTTATATGATGCCGTTTAAAAAAAATGAAGGGCGGTGCCGGCCGTCAGCGTACCGAGCCGGCCGTCAACGGCCCGCTGACGACCGGCCGT